>NW_005434639.1:421687-425921 GCF_000315625.1 Guillardia theta CCMP2712
GGAAGTATAGTTTACACGCATCACCGATAAAGTTGGATAGCGTGAAAAGTCGTCCACGGTAGCTAACAAGTTTCGATCGCAGAGCTTTCCATGATGCCTCGTTCACTCAAGCTCCCCACCCAGTCGAGAGCACACGCGTCGGTCGACTAAGTCCATACGTGGACAGGCAATCCCTCCTTATCAAGAGCACGGTTGGCAACAAGATCAGCCTGTACCATACTATGTTGGATGTGCTCATGTACAGTGGCAAGTTGGGAAATTGCAGGAATGACCTTGCTCAGTGGACTGTTGAATCGTTCTTTTGGACGATCAAGGAGAAGTTATATCTGTGGAGAGATGGAGGCCAAAGTGCCTCTAATCGGAAGCAGTACCTATCTCACGTCCTATACTAGAAGCAATTTAAGATAGGGAGGAGGGAGGAGGGAGGAGGGAGGAGGGAGGAGGGAGGAGGGAGGAGGGAGGAGGGAGGAGGGAGGAGGGAGGAGAGGAAGCTAGGTAATGGCGCAGAGAAGGAGGAGGTCGGAACAGGAGGTGATGTTGTTGGCAGGTGATGAGATAGCGGGATGCAGGCAGACGGTCAGACTTTCACTTCTCTCATGGACGTCTACTCGCCCCTCCTCTTTCCCCAGCAGCAGCGTTACTTGGACGTCAACCCTCCGCTTGCTCGAGACAGCTGGAGTGGTCCTGCCAGCTTCCTGCCTGAGATCGAAGCTCTTGCGGGCGCCGGCAAGGAAGACGTGCAGGACTGGGAAGAAGAGCAGGGCCTGCGGAGAAGGGTGGCAAGCTTGGTGCTGGGACATCAGTCGAGAATATTCAGCGAAAAGTGAGGAGGAGGAGGAGGGAGAGGAAGAGGAGAAGAGGAGGTAGAGTCTGGCCGGCCGACAGACCTGACATGAGTCACAGGCTCGCCTTCACTCACGAGACGATCCTCCTTGTCTACGAGACTGTCGACCTCTTGTGGCCTCTGCTGCGCAAGAACCGGAAGCTGTACCTCGAGGCCGCTCGGCATGTTGCCATCCTGCAGGTGAGGGATGGAGAGAAGGAGGACGGAGAGGACGAAGGAGAGGAGGAGGAGGAAGGGGTGACTTTGAGCAGCAAGCACTGGACGAGTCATCGAGCGAGATTATGAGGCTGCAGGAGGAGAGCGACATCCTGTCTATCCATGCCACTTCTGCGGTTCTCCTCCGCTTCTTCACTTTCAGTGCTCACTGATCCTGTCAGAATGCGCTCGCAACGTTGGTGGGGAAGAAGTTCACAGATTGGGATGCGAGCAGGCATGAAGAAGAACATACGACAGTGATGCCCTCGTTGTCTTCGCCTGTCGCTTGACAAACTACAGGAGAAGCTCACGCGAAGTTTGGAGGAGATGGAAGAGCGAAGCGTCTGGTTGCAGGAGGCTCTCGTTCAGGTCTGCTTCTTCCTCCTCCTCTCCTGTGACTGTCATTGCAGATCTCGCGGAGGATCAGAGCTCGCGATGCAGGAGACGATCTGCTCATGTCTCAGGCAAGTAGAAGGGCAGAACGTCTCTGGCGCTAATGCTGCTGCAGGCGCTGAAGGCGAACGAGGACCGCAAGCGGATGGAGGAGGAGGTGACTGACAGGCTGATTCTCCTCTGCTTGTCTCACGTGCGAACAGGTTCAGAAGCTGCGGGAGGAGGTGAGGAGGCGAAGGCAGGAGGAGCTGCGCCAAGAGGGCAGGGCAGGAGGGTTGAAGGAGCAGATCGCAATCCTGGAGGATAAATTGCTTGACCGGCTGAAGGCGCTGGAGGAGGAGGAGAAGAAGCGGAAAGAGAGCGACTTCTTGAAGCAACAGTACATGGACCGGAGAAGGTGAGACGGTGCTGGGCAGGATGGATTCGCTGATGGGCCTCAGGGAGCTGGAAGCGCGACTAGAGTCAGTCTCAGCGTCTACCCTCCTCTCGGCCAGGCGCGCTGGTCGGCTGGAAGAGCAGGCAACGAGACTTGAGGGAGAGCTCGAGAGAAGCAGAAGAGACGTGGAAGAGGCGATGGAGGCGAGCAGACTGTGCCTGACCGAGATGCGGCGAGAGAGGGAGGAGAAGGAGCTCTTGACTTCGACTGTTATCGAACTCGAGGAGAAGCTGAGGGAGGAGGAGGAGAAGAGAGAGGCCCTCGAGGCGCAGCGGCAGGGTCACGTGCTGGCTGTAGCAGAAGAGCGTCTGAGAGGACAGACAATGAGAGCAGAGCTCGAAGAGGCGAGGAAGGAGACTGCTGAGTCGCTTGTTCGCTTCCTCTCCCTCGATAAGGAGAAGATGCAGGCAGAGCTCGCGCTCAAGATTGAACGGGAGGAGAATGTGAGGCTGAGAGAGCTGAACGACAGCTGGGAGAGGCTTGTCAAGGAGTTGCGAGACGAAGCTGGGGAGTACCATCGATTGCGTGACAGCCTGAAGCATGAGGAGGAGAAGAAGATGCAGGAGAGTGCGAGGACGCGGCTCTTTTTGTCAGGATGGAGACAGCTGGGAGAGGAGGTGGCTGCGTGCTCGCTCCTCCTCCTCCACGAGATTCAGCGCCTGCAGTGCGACTCGACTGAACGCGAGCAGTCAGAGCGAGAGCAAGAGGAGGAGAGACGCGCGTGGAGGCGAGAGAGAGAGGAGCTGAAGATCGCAGTCGACTATGCGGACGCCACGGTGAACAACCTGAACAAGAAGCTGAAGGAGTTGCAGGGCATGAGCGAGCAGCTCCAGCGGGAAAAGGAGCAGGTGCGACGCTAATGCTCCTCGCTCGTGTGACCCCTTGCAGGTTGAGCAACAGCTGAGCAGAATGGATGAGACGCTGTCGCGTGAGATGGCGAGAGTGACGGCGATGGGAGTAGAACTGGAGAAAAAGAATGCGAGCCTTGCGATGGCAGCGAGCAAACAGGAGAGCTTGGAAGCGGTCTTGTCGGAAGAGAGGATGCGGTGAGCAAACAGGGCCCATAACGAAGCTGGGGAGGGAAGGAGGGGAGGGAGGGAGGAGAGCACTGAAGCGGAAGCAGGACGGAGAAAGTGATGCAACTTCACGACACTTTCACTGAGAGCCTAGCTGGGAGCCTGCAAGACCTTGAGCGCATGAGGAAGAAGCTGCGGGAGGAGGAGGAGATGGTGGAGAAACTTCGAGCTGAGAATGAAAAGCTGAAGGAGACGTACAAGGAGAACGAAGAGAAGGCGAGGAGGGGAGAGAAAGAGGGAGGAAGGGAGAGGAAGGGAGAGGAAGGGAGAGGAAGGGGGAGGAAGGGAGAGGAAGGGAGAGGACGCTGACTGATTCTGGGCAGCACAAGCACACAGCCTTGGAGGTAGAGATGAAGGTCCGTGAGCTCGAAGACGCGCTGGATACAGCGAGGACTTCAGGTCTGCATTGAAAAACGTAGAGAGGAGACGAGAAGACTGGGAGAAAGCAGGAGGGCGAGGGGGAGCGAGAGAAGGAGGGGAAGCTAGAGAGAAAAGGGAGAGGGTGAAGAATGAGTGACGGGGGGTGGGGGTGGGGCTGAGGGTGTTGGCAGACTCGAGACGGTCAGAGGCGATGAATCGGTTGCAACAGCAGCTGCAAGAGGAGGAGGAGAAGATTCAAAGTCTCAATGTCGAGCAACAACGTCTTCAGGTCTCCTCTATCCTCCTCCTTCTAGATTTGACGCAGCAGCAGCCGAGTTACCTCAACCTCGTTGATAAGCTTACAGCAGCTGAAGGGCTCGCGAAACTCCAGCAGCACGAGGTCTCACAGTTTTGTCATGTCATGTCATGTCGTGTCATGTCATGTCATGTCTCGTGCTCTTGCTGTTTGTTGTCTCTTGTTTTCATTTCTCTTCTTCTCTCAGCTCGATGGTCTTCGCATGGAGGTCGCGCTGCTGCAAGTCAACGCGATGAACGAGAGGCAGGAGCTCGAAGAGGTGCAAGACCCATGAACCCTCCTCCTCCTCCTCCTCCTCCTCCTCCTCCTCCTCCTCCTGCTGCTGCTGCTCCTGCTGGTTGGCGCTGGGCGTAGTTTTCCTCCTCCTGATCCTCCCGGTCCTCCTCCTGATCCTCCTGATCCTCCCGGTCCTCCTCCTGATCCTCCCGGTCCTCCTCCTGATCCTCCTGATCCTCCCGGTCCTCCTCCTGATCCTCCCGGTCCTCCTCCTGGTCTTGCTGCTGCTGCTGGTGGTGGTGGTACTGATCGTCCTCTCCCTCACTCCCCACTCCTCGTCCTTGTGTGGTAACATCAAAGTTCCAGGCCGTGCGAACGAGGAGCCAGACGATGGAGGA
>NW_005434639.1:426055-460028 GCF_000315625.1 Guillardia theta CCMP2712
CGACGTGATGTCCGTGGCCTCGGGCTCCGACACCAGCAGCAACTTCCTCCGCAGCCCCCGTTACGTCTACCGCAAGGGTCTCTTCTGAGGGACGACAAACATGCTCCACATGAGCTGGTGGACTCGACCGTTGATCGCTAATAAAGTCTCGCATCCTGTTGTCTGCTTACCCTGCCATCCTCCTCCTCCCCCCTCCTCATCGCCCGAAATAAACTGAAAGGTGTCAGCCTACAAGCAAGAGAAGAAGACATGAACCTGGCAGCGGAGCAACCGATCGTTCTGCACGGCAGTTAGTAAGGGAGAAAGTAGAGGAGAGGGGAGGAAGTTCTGGTGAAGAAGAGATCTCACCCAGCTTAGCTTCTCCCACGCTTCCAATGGGCCAGACAAGGTTCCGGACTCGTAGAGCTGTGAGACTTGCTATCACAGCAGGGTCAGGCTGAGCAGGGAGGGGAGGGGAGGGGAGATGAAAGGGATGAGTGGACAACCGATGCCAACTTGCGGATGAGAGGATGAGATCTCAAGACCAGCTGCTGGGCTTGAACTTCATCGTATCCCTTCCTCTGCCTCCTCCGCTCCTCCTCCCGCGCTCTTCGCTCGACGTAACCAGGATGAATTGATCGCGCAGCTCGGGCTAACGCATCCTTCGCCAATCCTGGGGGAAGTAAGGGTGAGTGAGGAGGAGAAAGAGGAGCTTTTCAGGTACCGCAGAGCTCCTTATCCTCCTCCTGCGCTACTCGCAAGAGACACGCTCGAGCTCGGTCGTCCCTCCTGTCAGCCATGCTCCCGAGCGCCTGAGGCCATGATTTCACCTCCTCTTTCAAGACTACGAGACTACCATGAGGCAGCGCGTACGAACGTCACAGGGGCATGAAGGAGAAGCTTTGACAAGGTCAAAAGGAGCGACTCAAATCGAGCAAGTTACCAACGAGTCCGCACAGCAAGTCAACGAACTTGGTGTCCCCCGGCTTGCCAGCCCTCGCGATCAGTTCGCACCCAGTGATCTTGTTCATGGCAGACTCATCTCCGACCAGCCTCTCCGACATGCTCATCACCTGGCACAACGTTCATTCACATCGCAATCCTCGTCGCTCAGGATCGATCTACCAACGAGATAGGCAGCAAGAAGCTCGAAACCAGGTCCACGAGAGCCAGTCGCATACTCCACGATTCTTCTTTGAACATCAGCTGCTCTACCTGCACGCAAACTTGTTGCTGAAGTTTGACGGGTGTACATGCTCTCAAAGTCTCCACCGCCTTCATCCTCAACGCCAAGTTTTGCATCTCAGGGTGCTGGAGCTTATGTAGTGTCATGCAGCACTTCTACTGGAGGCAAGCTCGCTCACCAGTTGCAGTACACAAGTCGCGAAGCCATGTCTCGGTCCTCGTCTGACCATCTCGTCCATGTCCATAATCAATCTGCTGACATGTCAACATGAGAGTGCAAGCTCATTTCTATTACTGCCGGCCGTCTCCTTCCTTCAAGTGGCTCAGCAAGGTCTCGCATACGTCGTCGTCGCTGACGTACTTGGCCTCTCCTTTCACGTCCAAGAGTTCAACTTGAATGTCGTCGATGAGGAGGCCTCGCTTCACCAGCGACTTGTTCATCTCCTCCTTCCCTAGCTGCAACACTAGCTCTGCCAGCCCGGCGGCTTCTCCCCGTATCATGAAGCGCATCTTGGAGGAGGGAGGGATGAGGGAGACTTCCTCGCACCAGGACAGGGACACATCAACAGGTCTTGATGCTCGCAAGCTCATCATCCCCTTCAGCTCCTCTCTCATCCTCGCTGCCGCCGCCGCTCGCCCTGCCACCACCATAGTCACCCCCGCCATTGACCGACCGTTGACAGTCTTTTACACAAGATGGTTTTTTTTCGTCGTAAGGCTTTTCTTGGAAGCCGTTGGTTTTGTGCATGGCGTGTCGTCGGGAGTCGGTGAGAGGAAGAGGGAGGGAGGGAGGGAGGGAGGGAGGGAGGGAGGGAGGGAGGGAGGGAGGGAGGGAGGGAGAGGAGGTGAGCAGGCTAAAGAGCTGATATTTGTCGGCAGGGTGTGGTAGTTTCATTTCATCGTCGTTTTGATTTTGCAGATCTTTCAGCTCCAAGAAAAGATGCAGAGCGAAGACAAAGAGGTGGAAAGAGGATCCTGGCAGGAGCCGTGGGAGCGTTGAACAAGTCGAATGTCAATCTCCCCGCCAACTCCTTCCTTGAAGGCGAGACCTTCTCTCCTCTCCTTCTGCCTTCTGCTCATCCCCGCCTCCAGCTAAAAGACCGCAAACTTCCTCGTCCAACGTCAAGCAAGAGCTCCGAGAGGTCTCGCTGTGAGGGCGTTGTTGTGAGAGCTGAGGCATCGACAGGCAGCCAAGAAGGGCGACGCTCAAGCTCTTCACCGGCTCCTTCATGCTGGGGCAGATGTGAACATGCGGCTTGACTCGTATGACTTGAGGCCTCTCCACTATGCTGCCTGGCACGGCAAGACAGACGCAGTGGAGCTCCTCCTCTCCTACAAGGCAGACATCAACGCGCGAAACAAGGACCTGAAAACCGCTCTGCACCTGAGCGCAAGTCGAGGACACTTGAAGACAGCTCGCCTGCTTGCCAGGCGAGGCGCGTTCCTGACGGTGAGAGACAAGGAGGGAAACACTCCTCTCGAAGTCGCAGAGATGTGGGGGAAAGCACAAGTCGCGATGCTGCTGGAGGAGCTTGTCGAGACTGCAAGGGATGGGCAGGCACAGCGACGATGGACGGAAGATGTGCTGCGAGAGCTTGGAGCGAAGAGCTCGACCGACTCGAGGAGCAGCAGCGAGAGGAGAAGCTCATGAGACGAGGAGCAGCAAGCAGAGGAAGAGCGATGCATTCGAGGGGAAGGACGTAGAAGAGGCGGGTAGGGAAGGAAAATCTCGCGGGCAGGTAGGGAGTATGCTATGTTATCAAGACTCGACAAGAAAAGTCAAGAAGGCCTGTCCCTGCCACTGTATGCCCGTAATCTGTCAGATCGTGCTTGCACACTCCGTCCCACACGCTTCCCCACACCTGCCTGACGTCAGTCTGGCGTTGGAAAGGAAGAGGAGCATTGAGGTGGTAGGACATGGAAAGCCTATGAGGGAAGAGAACGGGCGATGCGAGCGAGGAGGAGGGGAAGCGAGAGCTTACTCTGTCCATGTTCTCGTTTAGGTAGATGTCATCCAATACCACCAGCCCCTCGTAGCCGTTGCCGACGAGAAACTGAAGGACCTCGTCAGCCACATCCCCTCTCAACTTTCTCCTGCCTGGAGGATCGCGTCCTCGATGTCCCCGTGGTGGTTAATGTCTATGTGGATCAACGAAGCCTCTAGCAGCTCCCGCATTCGCTCCTCGGACCCCAACACGTTCTCAAAACGCCACTCGATGCTGACAAGAGTTTTCAGGCTCTGCTCGAGCTCTGGTAAGGGCGGGGAGCACCTGAGATTCTCCTCCTCCAGGGCAGCTAGGAAAGCATCAGGTCTCATGCCGCAGGCTCGCATGTTGGGCGTGAGGTCGTCGACGATGTTGTACGTCACAACTCTGCCTGTCGTTTCAGCTCAAGGAGCAACCCACCTGACCCCACCTGTTCTTGCGGCTTCCAGCAGCCAGAGCGATGGCTGAACCCCCATGCATGGTCCCGAGCTCGACGATGAGAGCGTCTGCACCGGCGACGTCATGGGGAAGGCGAGGAGCGACTTGCAGGACCTTGGAGGAGCGAGGCCATGTAGCTGAGGAGCCTGTAGTGTCCTCCAGGATTGCCTGAAAGCAGCGACTTTAAGCTAGAGCCTTGCTCACATCTCTCCTGCCTACTGCAGACCCGAAGGTCAGCATGCCCGCAGGCCCGGTGAACTGGAGAGGAAGAATTCATCTGAGTGCAGAGGAGAGAGGAGGGAGTGACCTCCAGTGCTGTCCACTCACAGACGAGATGCGACAAGTGCGTCAACTCCACGCTTCTAACGGCTGCCTTGCCATGGCAACCAATCAGAATGACAGGACCAGTGGAGATGGGGAGAAGGGAAGATGATGTGCAGGAAGCAGTCAGGTGAGGAAAGCTCATCGCACCTTCAGCATCAACAATCAGTTCGCAACCTTTTTGACAATGTCTTGTCCTTGTCTTTGGCGTCAAGACCTCGTATCCTACTTCTCGTCAATCTCTCCCTCCACGTGCTGTTTCCTCACCCGGTTGCAGCCTATGGATCAGCTGTAAAGTTCTGATAGCTTCCTCGGCAGCGCCTGTTTGCATGCAAGCCTTGGCGTGTTCCAGGTAAGGATAAACATGCCTGACCTGCTTTACCGTCACTTCTCGTCGCTTCTCTCACCTTTCTATCCCACATGTGCTGCGTCCCCACTGAGCCCTTGCCTTGCGCTCATCATCACTGCTGTAAACAATGCTTCGCTCGCCTCCTCTGTTCTTCCCGTCATCTTCTCGTTCTCAGTGATGTTCAAGTAGCGAGTTGCATGCAGTCACCCGAAGCTCGTGGCCGAGCTGCA
The DNA here is from genome assembly GCF_000315625.1 of Guillardia theta CCMP2712. Taxonomy (NCBI): domain Eukaryota; class Cryptophyceae; order Pyrenomonadales; family Geminigeraceae; genus Guillardia; species Guillardia theta. Next base: position 430,543 of record NW_005434639.1, read on the forward strand.
CCAGGGCGTCGCATGGTGACGTCATGCTTCGTATTCCCAGCGAGGCAGCTCGGGAGCTGTTGGCGCAGACATCTCGAGCTGCTTCAAAGAGCTCCAAGGAAGGGTCGCGAACGAGAAACATGGCATGAGCCATAGCCCTTGAAAGTCTCAGCAGCAGCAGAGGAGGAGGTCGAGAGAACCTCTCGCTTCCGTCGGACCCTGACAAGACTGCGTTGATTCCTCGAACCCCAGGAAGCACGTGAATCTGCACGTGAAAGGAGTAGAAAGCTGACGAGGAGGAACCTTTCCTACGACCGAGTCACTCAAAGTCGGACGCTGAAGACTCTCACTTCTCATCGACATGTAGCGACGAACCATGCAGGGTTGAAACGTGCTCGGAGTCAACATACAGCCTGACGTTAAGTGCCGGGGAACACGAGGCGCAGGAGGCGGAGAGGTTTGAAAGAGGAGGGATTTGAAGATCAACAATGACATCAGCCAGCCCGGGAGGTATCAAGACATGCGACTGCGGCTGACGGATCGAGACTCTCACGCCATCCACGTCGATGCCCGACCGAGCGAAGGACCTCCTCGTTAGATCTGAAGTAGCGAATCACAAGCCCATCGACCCTCCTTCACCCATCCATCCTCTATCGTCTCGTCTCCTCACCTCTCCCTCCTACGCTCATCAGGCTTGCCGCCATAGCCGCCATCGCCATTGCCGCCTTCATCACGCCATTCCGAATCCAATCGCATCCAACCCGCCTCAAAGCATCTGGAGGGCAGAGACAGAAGTGACTGTGAGCTTCTTGCCTATCGACACGCGCTGCCCCAAGTCGAACCTTGCTAAAAGAAGGGTCCGGGCCGGGCCGCCGGGGAGTGAAAGTCACTGAGATTTGTGTCCCTAGCTAGTGATCTCTTTTAGAGGGCCGTGTACCGGTAGTATTTGAGGATAATAGAGGGGTGTTTGTTTATGTGCACTGATGCTTTGACAGATGGAGATAGGTGGGGTGGATTACACCGGTGCTTGCCAGCGTGAAATAGGGGGTGAGGGTACCTAAAAGCCTGCTTGGTAGGATTTGTCGAAAGAGTCGGAGAGGAAGGGAGGGTAGGGGTAGTTCCGGTAAAAGACAGGGGTAGCGTCAACTTGCGTAAACTTGCGTATGTTGCCCCCGACAATCCTCCGTGAAAGGGGGTGGGTGGGGGGAAAGAGGGGGTGGGGGTACACAGAATTTCGATATCCGATGAGAAATGCTGGGTACAATCTGGACGGCTATGTGGTGGGGGTAGTCAGAATCTCGATATTAGGGGGTGGGGGTGAAAAAGGTCAGAGGTGCTCAGATATGCAGGGACAGAAAGGGTTGGGAAGGGCTTGGACGATGGAGAGGAGAGGAAGGGAGCGAGAGGCAGCGGGGGAGAATAGAGGGAAAAGATGATATATGACAGTAGATGATAGCTGAGATCAGTAGGCAAAGAAATAGCGGGCAGAGCGACGGGAGAAAGGAGGGTCAAACCATTCGAGATCCAACAGAGAAGGGCAAGAATAGTAAAGACTAACATTTTATGAAGAAAACAAACTGAGGGGACATGGAAGAGACGACAAGGAAAGTCAAGAACGTGTACAGCGAAGATTCAAGGTAGCATAGAGCAGAAGACCAGCGAAGTATTGGATAGAGCTTATGCACCTCACCGCATCTGATCTCTACTCGCACAACTTCGTACACCTTACCTCCCTTCAGTCGCAAACAAGACAGGATAAGGGGAAGGATGAAGGGATGAAGGGATGAAGGTTCAGAATCGCGTTTAGCAAGTCCAGCCTAGTAGGAAACTGCTCAAGATACCAAAAAAATACTTGAATTTAGGGAGCGGTCATGGGACATGTCAAGCCAAGTCTTCTCGTATGATGAGTAGATGTAAGTCTCTCAGAGACTGCAGTAGATGGCACAAGATTGCATGATTCATGGCTGATTGAATGCTTTGATCCTTCAGGACGGTCTCAATGTCCACCGATACTCCTCCTCGTGCCAAAAGAAAGAGTGCCCAGGCGGCCCAAGATGCTCAGTTAGCGCGAGCTTTGCAAGAGGAGTGGATGAGAGGAGGAAAACGCAAACTTGAAAAATCGTTTCTGGCGGAAGCATTGTCAACAGGGGGTGTCAATGACCACCGCCTTCTGGAAGATGCGGTCAGCGAAGATCAGGTGCTAAAACATTTCATACGAAGAGATCCCAAGGGCTTTCTCGTAGCGGATGCTAGAAGGGGATGCTGCGTCTGTGAGGAGTGTGCTCAGGTACTCGAGTGTCAGAGGCAGCAGAGATCTTGTTGATCGTCTGTAGCGTCTGGCAGATGAGATCGTTACCGGCAGCGGACTAGTCGTTGTTCGAGGGGCCATCAGCATGGATGTTGTGCCTTTGTACTTCCTGCCTCTTCTCTCCCAGTCACACCTTTCACGCAGATCGCCTTGCAAGCTCGGATGGAAATCGACAAGATGAAGCAGCAAGAGGAAATAAGTGGAAAATTTGTTCCAGCTGAGTTGGGGCCTACGCATCGTCGAATCTGGGCTCTTCTGAATCGAGGAGCTCCTTTCACATCTCTTGTAGCCTCGTTGTGAAGTCTGTGATGGTCAACTGATGCTGTAGCACAAGGTCACCCACTCGTTGCTCTTCAAGGTCCTCTCGCGCATTCTTGGTGAAGATTTCGCCTTGGGCTCTTTCAGGTGAAGCTCTTGCTTCTTCTAGGCTCCTCGTTGACATGTCATCCAGCGCAAATGAGATCGGCCCCGGGTGTCCGCAAGGGCCAGCGCATGTCGATTATCCTTATTCGATGCTCTCGTCTTTTCCCAACGACACCATGGCGTGTCAGGTGGGAGAAGGGAGAGGAATTCGTACTGGGTATCTGAGACGATGACGCAGACTATCTTCTGCTTGGATGAATGGACAGAAGAGAACGGCGCTACTAGAGTGCGACTATCAAACGTCAAACTGCTCTTGGCTGACTAGAGCGCTTGCTCAGGTAGCGCTACATAGTCATAAGCAGAAGCAGCATCCGGACAGAGACGATTTTCTTTCGACAGTCATAGAGGGAGAGATGGGCGACCTCGTGATCTATCACAGGCAACAGCAGCTCTTGCTCGAGCCTCGCTGACTGCGTTGCCACAGTCTGCTTCACCATCGCTCGGGTCAAAACGTCACAGAGATGAGCCGCGTTGGACTGTTGGGTCAATTCTTGGCGAAGTACGTCCGGCCTATGGAAGATCAGGTGGAGGAGGCGAGGAGTCAGTTGAGGGTGTGACGAATGAGCAGGTGCGGGGAGTGAAGGAGTCGGTCAAGAAGACTGCGAGCAAACAGCTGCGACAGCTGCTGGCGATGGACTGTCCTTACCCCATCCTTGATCCTTCAGCTCGCATGGCCTCATACGACTAATGAAAGGGGAGAACCAAGACAGTAGAATTTAGACAGGGAAGTGAAGGAAATGACAAATAATAGCTTGATGTAAACTGAAGAGAAGAAATATGAACCATTTGAAACGATCTACAAATCTAAAGATCTTTCTAAATCAGAATCCTCTCCCTCCTCATAAAGAGAGAGGGGAAGGAGGGTGGGGGGCATAAATTGAAGCAAGAAAGGAGAAAAGAGGATGAGAAGATACAGACAAAGAGAAGAGAATCAAAAGGAGCCCGTCAATGTGAGAGTAAGTGGGGGATTAGGAGCGAATAAAGGAGTGAGAGGCATGGAGCTGACAAGAAGGACAGTCAGTGGGCCGAGGACGATGCCTTGGCAATGCGCAGGTCTAACATGAGGGCACGCAACGTCGCACGTTGCCTCTGGCTCAGGCGTCAGAGCTCATCAAGCTCTCCTGCTGTTCTCCGTCCTCCATGGATTTGTTGACCTTCTGCTTGGCCAACCAGTCGAGCGTCTGCGAAGTCTAAGGGGGAGGACGAGGATGTTTGCCTCGCACCTGAGACTTGGGGATTCTCTTCATCATGAGCTTGCTGGCGATGCGCACCATGGATTCTTCGACTGCTTCATGCGAGTACTTGATGAGCTCCTGCCCGACATGCAATAATGGCTCAGAAGCCACCGAAAGACAAGCAGGCGGCACCTCCTGCCTAGCCTCCGGCGAGTCTTCGACGGGTTCGACATACAAGAGCTCATCGCTGGAAGATAGAGGACTTTCGTCGATCCTCCTCAAGACCTGCTGACGCTCTTCCCGTGTTGTGGCCTATGAAACTCTTAAAGGCAGCAAGACTCCGCCTTCTTCGCTCACTCTCTTCCTCCCCACGCGCTTCCTCGCCTCCAAGATTCGCTTCAGGTTGCTCTCCAGCTCCTCGAGGCCCAGACGTCTGGCTGCCTCCATGGCGCTGCTATCGGCGACCTCAGCCGGCGACGCCCCCTTGACAACTGGCTGCTTGGAGAAGACTCTCGCTCCCAACCTGCGGGGAATGACGCGAGGTGAAGTGCAAAGAGGGAGAACCTTGCTAGCAGCGCAGCACAGGCCTCTTGTCTTGCAAGCACCGCGACATTCAGCGCTGACATCCCGCTGCCCTCACAAACGTGACAAGACGCGAGGCAAGACTAAGTCGAACCAAACATCGCGAACCTCCAAGTCGCAACCCGCCAGGTAGATTTCCCTAGGCCACGGTCAAGGGAGGACAGGAGAGTTTTCAAGTTCACTTGATGAACTCGATGCTGCCCGACAGCACAGCAAGGTGAAGAACTGTCATGCGACTTCTCCCCACATGCCGCACGTTCACTTCCGCTCCTGCCTGGACTGCTTGTCGAAACGCGTCAAGATCTGCCTGCAGGCTGGAAACTCAGGATTGCGGGAGAGGACAGGAGACAGACACCTTCTCTGCCGCCTTGAGCATCTTGTTATTGAGAGCATTCAAGGCCTCCAGCTCTGGTAGACTCATCTCCCTCTTCTTCGCCGGCTCCTTTGATCCCTCGGGCTGGCAAACAAGTTGAGCTTGTTGACGAGGCTCCAGGTGCTCACCAGCTGCATGCTGGCCCTCTCCGCTGCGTACAGGTCTCTGGCGATCAAACATCAGGAGGGGTACAGCTGGACTTCTCTCACTCTTCAGAAGACATCCAGAACTTGTCGTGCGCGCTGTGCAGTCTCTTGCTATGCTTCGATTTGGCATCGCGCGAGATTGCTGCTTGGCCAGCGTTGGCTTGCTTGCTGATTTCGCCTATTTCTGTCTTTGCAGATGTCAACTGGGAAGTGTCGCTATCGGAAGGGGGAGCTCTCCATTCCTTCGCGCTCGTTACGTCAAGTGTTGAGCTGAACTTCCTGTTACCCCGACCGGGCCCGGATCCTCCTCGTCCTCCTCGTCCTCCTCGTCCTCCTCGTCCTCCTCGTCCTCCTCGCAACCGGTCGGGAAAATGATGGCAAACGAAGGTTGAGGCCAGCAAGGAGACCAGGAGCGGGAACAGCTCTTGGATATGATTGCGTAGAAGGGAGGGAGGGAGCGGAGCGAAGGAGTTGGTGGCATGAGCACTTATTCTTGGGGGATGCAGAGAATGAAGGGGAATGAAAGCAGACGAGGACATGCCTAAGGAGGTGGGAGGGAGGAACGATGCAGTCATGGAGGGGAGGGGAGGAGGAAGTAGTCAGGAAGGAGAGAAGGAGGAAGGAGTCATCATGGAGCTTCAGGCCAAGGGTTCTGTCCACTGCCCTCGTCGCTTGTTGTGCATGGTCTGGCTAGAAACGACGACCAGGCGCATATGGCGAATAGTGCCGCGAATGATGGGAGGCCAGAGGTCATAGTGGGGATGTGGACTGGGATGAGGACCCAAGATGGCATCAGGTCTGGATTGCGATGGGTGGGGGGGTATAGTATCCGCCGCCAAACAGAAAGTTTGTGGCTTGTTCAATGTCGGAGAAGTGCGAAGTAAGGCCGAAGGAGAAGGCAAAAGATCTACGACAAGGTGATGATATGATAGATCATCGTCATAGATTTGTGTTGTCAACTTAATATTTAAGTGGTTATATCTTTGTCAACATTTTCTCTTCTCTTTCACAATTACAGTTATCCTACATTGCAAACTCTGCCTGCCTGCCAGTGCCGTGCGGCCTGACTCTCCTCTCTCTCCCTCTCTCTCGCCATTCTCTCCACCACCCGCCCGCCCTCCCTCCCTTCCTCTCCATCTGATCATGGTTACGACATGTGATGATTGCAGTCATTGTTGGATGACATCTACAGGGCTCATGATGGTAAGGCTCCAACAACATCAAGACAACAAACTATGTCGGCTGGCCCAACTGAAAACTTGGATCGTCAGTTGTTAGGGATGCTTTCAATTTAAAAGGGAGAGTGCCCGTAGTAGGAAGACTATGTGACGTTGATCTATTAACGAGGACTAGAGGCGGCTGAGGAACCATGCGGTGAAGGCCAAGAGAGAGAAGGAGGAGAAGAGGAGGAAGAAGATGAAGATCAAGGAAGCGAGCCTGGTCTCTGAGGTGTCCGCCTCTTGCAGCTTCTGCTCAAACCTCGTCAGGTCACATAAGGCGAGTAAAGCTCACCTCGTCCTCCATCCCCTCGTTCAACGTCTGCTCTCCCTCTTCCTCTTCCTCAGGGCTGCCACGATCAGGTCAGCAGGTTCATGTTGGCTAGGAGTTGTGAGTGCCTGCAGCTGCTTGATGAGGAGTCTCCTTCCTTCCCGCTGAGAGCGCACAGTTGCCTGAACCCGCAGATGTGTTCCAACACGCCTTTTCCCTTGCCGCTGTCTCCTTTGCTCCCCTCCGACTGCAGCAAGTCGTTGAGCAGCTTCCTGGGCGTGTCTTGTCGATCGCTGATGATCCGGATCAGACTGTCCAGCGGGCACAACCAGCCCTCTTCCTCCGAGCAGGCCGCGAGCTTGACCGGTCGCTCGTTCACCATCACCAAGACCCTTCGGAGGGATGTTAGAGAGATTGGGAAGGACGCGTGATCTATGTGGGGTTGAGCCGAGAGGAGGACAGAGAGAGGAACATAGAGCACAGAAGAATCGAAGAAGGGAAGATGAAGGCCGAGGATGCAAAGGGAGGAGAGACCAGGGAGGAGCGAAGACGGAGGAGGGTGGAGACTTCAGGGAGGGCGAGCAGGGGCAACGAGACTGTGAAGGGATCAAGTGGGACCTGAGGTCTTGGGGGCTCGAAGAATCTTGTCGGCAGCTGTGCAGAACGAAGACAATGTTGGCAGCCATGGGGATGATCCTCCCGCTCCGAAACTTCCTGGTCCTCCTCTAACAAGATCGCTTCAGGGAGGGAGCAGAGGAGGGCTGTATGGAGCTGCTCACGAGGTGGAGGGGCGTCGACGCGTTGAGCTGGAAGGGATCTTGGAAGAGGCCGAGGAGCGTCACGAGGGGCAGCATGGTCTCTCCTGCCTTGAGTCAGCTCGTTGCTATGCTGGAAGACGTTTGAACCGTGAGCAAAGAGAAGCTCTGCTGTCTTGTGAGGAGGCCTCGACTTCATGACGTGTACCAGATGAAGCAAGAGAGGGCATGCCATCCCAGCATTCATCGCAAGCCTTTCACCATCATCATCATCATCATCATCATCATCATCATCATCATCATCATCATCATTTCCATCATCATTTCCATCATCATCATCATCATCATCATCATCAAGCTTTACCCATAGGATTTCTTGTAGAAATGTTTCAAATCTGCGACAAGGTCAAGGCATAAGAACAGCTCCGTCACATTCCTCACCATCCCAGTACTCCATCGTCGACATGTCATCCTCTGCCATCAATCAGTCAAGAGATCTTCTGGAGAGGTCCAAACAGACCGTCAAGCAGGGAGCAGAAGCGCGAAGACTCTTTCATCTGCCCAGCTTCGAATGCGCACTGGAGAATGCAGGTGAGTAGGAGGATGAAACGAGGAGGGAGCACCAGGGTGAACATGGCGGCGACGTGCTTAGCCTTCAGCTCTTTGCTTGTCTCCTTCAGACCCAACTTGCTTCCAACTCTGACAGGAACAGGATCACAAGGCAGTTGAGATCCTCATTCCCCGGACCTGGCGACGACATCTTGCACCTCCTTGCTCTCCAGGAACTGCTCCTGTACCTGCGTGGCCTTGCGCTTCTCCTGTAGCAGCGACAATGGTCACCGTCGCTCAGCTTCAGTCGCTCCCTCCTTTCCTTCTTGTAACGAGGACACGAGTCGAAGAATCGCAGCGTTGTATCCCGACTGGCATGCCGACGTCAGCACGCGAACTAATCACCCTCTGCACCAGTGACCTCTCACAGGACGGAGTGATGACGTGGACGGGGTTGTATCTCCCTGCTGCATCGTCTCAGCAGGCCACACAGGACCTTCAGCTCACCTGACACGCCTGGCCCACTGACATCGAAAGCTCCTCCTGCAAACGCATGCGCACTCCTACAGTCTCGTGTCACCTTCCCCTCCCTCCTCGCCTGCTCTCACCTTGCTGATCGCTCATGACAGGAGGAGCGAAAAACATGATGTCGCGGATGGTAGCTATCGGACAGCAGATGAGGAAAACGAGCTTGCCATCTTCTTCCCAGCTCTACCAATGTGCGACATGTCACTTTGCGCCTCAGGACCTGCTGACGCACCCAAATGCTCCTCCACTCCTAACGAGACCAGCATGCTCGCATCCTCCTCCTTGAAGGGATTCTTCCAGCTACAGCATCGTCCCGTCACATCACACGACGCATGCTCCCGACAGCAGGAGCAGAGGGTTGGAGAAGCAGCTCACGTTTGCGCCCATCGGAGCTTGTCATTCGTAGTGTTGATCTCTCTGCTCAGCCGTCGAAGAAGGTCCTGGAGCATGATGAGCGAGACGACAGCATGAAGCAGCGACAGCGTCACCTCAAGCTGCTCGAACTTCTTGATGTCCTTAGCACTTGGGTTCCTCGATCCATGACGAAAAACTCCTGCAGAAAATGGTGAAACGCGTTCTTCGCAGAGATCATCGTCGGAGTGCATGTCGATAATCCTGTTATCACCTGTAATCATCGTCGGAGTGCATGTCGAAGGAACTTCTGGTCGCGTCCATCCTTCAGGAGCTCTGCTTTCACAGTCAACAGCGCGAGTTAGGGGGAGAGTCATCACATGTAAGGCCCTTTGCTCCCAAGATGTTCGCTGCTTGCAAGCTCAGGGTCATCACCAAATCGAAAACCTCAAGCACCTTAGCTTGTCTTGCAAAGAGTTGCAAACAGTGCAGAAGAAGAGAACGAGGATGATGAAGAAATCCGCTCTAGACCCCCTTGCCTTCATGGCAGAAATGCTGCTGATGAGAAACAAAATGCAAGGGGTTAGGAAAGGTTGACAATGGATTGAAACTGACATGTCTGATCGACTCGAGTGTTTGCAGGTGTCAAGTTTTTTGGCCCTTCATGATGGCTGGCTGGGAAAATCCGAATCGATTGAAGCAACTCATGTTAACCGTTCACTTCAAGTTCATCTTGTCTTCTTTTCATTTACTGGCAAATGAGCAGGTCAGAGTAAATCAATAGACTTGTATGTCTAGTACTGCATAAAAATTACAGGCAGAGTGCATTCAACTCAATCCTTTCTTATTGGAAATCATCTTTCTTTGGAAGTCTCTAGTATGCCTGCAAGTGTTCTGTTCTCCCATTATTGTCTTCCCATTCAGAGTGATCAAGAATTTCTCAACATCGCCGACCTTTTTCTATCTATCTATCTTTCTTTCTTTCTTTCTTAACGTTTCCCTGTTGAGTCTTTCATCTCATTCCTCTCACATATTCAAGCTCTCCTGCTCCTGCTTCACCATCCTCCCCCGTATGGCTTCTTCGATCTTGTATTTCCCTACTCCGATTGTCATGTTCTCTTCTTTTCAGAGATCGAGCTTCTTTGTTTCAGCGTAGGAACTCAAGGTTCTTCTCGGTTTTGGGTCCTGTGCATTCCTCCCCTTCCTCCTCGCGTCTTTCACCACTCTCCTCTTCTCGTCCCTCCTCTTCAGCATGACTCCTTCGCTTCGCCCCCAATTTCTCCCCTCCCGTCCTCATGTCCATTCCATGAACATGAAAGGGGGCCTGAGGGGTGGGGTAGTTTTACCTCTCTGCTTGAGAGGACCCTCCCTTGCAGGCATGTGTTCCCTGCTAGAGGGGGTAGGGTGATACCCAAGGGGTTCAGGGGGGTGTCACCACACATAAAAGGAGGAATCTCGAGATTTTCAAACTAAAAGTATGACGAGAGGGGTGGGTAGTGCTGATTCAAGGAATAGGAGGGGTTATTTGTCATACAAACTGGGGGGTGGGGTAGTGGTACGTGTGTGTCTTTCGTCGAACATCACCATGTGACAGGTCACGTGGTCAGAATCAGGAACAATGTAGGGAGTGATGATGGTGCAGGACAAGCCAACAGAAGTCTGCTGGCTGCGACTTCCTGTGTGCAGAGACATACGTGAACATCATAGCGATGGATCAAGAGTGAAGTTAGCAGGATGATACGATAAAAGCCTTCCATGGAAACATGCAAATGATGCCTGTATGGGAAAGGATGTTGCACAAGAACCATTGCAAGGGCTGAATCGACTTCATGTTACGTATCTCTGTTCACCTAGTGTTAACCTCCGTGCCGATGGTACAGCCAGTGTGCTTGCCAACGTTTCTCTCGTCATTGGTGGGTCACGAAGACGGGCATATACTTGATGCCATTCTGATCATGAGGGGGTCAGGTCTGTAGCTCAAACCACAACGAGAAGAACCTTGATGATAGGCTTTGGCAACGGAGAGCCTTTTTTCCATGTGTGGAGGTGAGCAGCATGAAGCTCGTAGCCTGGATATCGGGGGGGTTTCACAGTCCTGAGAATGTTTAGGGGGATCTCTAGAGCAACAATGATCATCACCTGGGTGCTTGCACAGGCACGATCGCCCTCTGCATTTGTTGCCTGTGTCTGCTCGAGAGGTTAAAGGCTGTTGGTGCATTATGGGATATATCTTACAGTTGATGGAGAAGCTTTGGCTTTGAAGAATACTTTCCCTTTTTCCTGGAGACACAGCATCAGCGAGAAAAAATTGTGCAGTTGAAATTGAAAGTCGCAAGTCCTACTTTGCAGGTGCTTCCTCTTCGACAGGCTCCTCGACCACTGCAGGCTTCTTCTTTGACATCTTTGGCTCAGCTGGTGGTTCTTTCGCTACGGTTAAACACAGTTTCACCATACTTTGAGTCCCCATTTACCTGGCACTTCACCAGGAGGGCCTGCTGGACCTTCAGGCCCCTCCTTGCCTGTTGTCGCAGCTCACATGGCAGTGAAGGAGGTTCCGCATGACAAGTACCTTCGGGCCCCGGCGGACCCTCCGCGCCTGCGGGTCCTTCGTCTCCTTTCGCCCCGGGAGGTCCGGGAGGTCCTACAATGACTGAGCTGACCGCAAGGAGGGAGGAACTGCTTACCCGGAGGACCGACTCCAGCTGGACCTGGAGGCCCTGCTGGCCCTGGCGGTCCGACCCTTGTCTCAAGGTTCAGGATAGCCTGATACCTGAAAAATGCACGCGCAGTCAGGAGTAAAAACAACCGTTTGCCAGCTTTGTACTTAGCAAGCAACATCTTGTTGTTTGCATCATCGATTGCAACCTTGAAAAAGCATCAGAGCCAGAAGGAGCAAATGATGGCTGCGGTCACCTGATTGTCCAAGTTTGCTATTTCCATAGTGTCGGTGGACAGTTCTTTTGCCATTCTCTCCAGGAGATCGCTCCAAGCACTGGAGAGACCTGGAACAGTCATCATCAGCACACCTGGACCTAGCATGGCCTTGGTTTTTGCCTCCTTTCTTCGTTGATGGATCCGCGACTTGTTCTCCAGGCAGCACGTACGGTTTGTAGTAGGTCTCAGCTCCCGGCATGAGACCTGTTCATAGAACCAATTCACACGCATCGCACTGCCGAGCTCAAGCAAAAGAATGCCGAGCAAAAGAGTGTCGAGCAAACATGGATACCGGATGTTTGCGCTGTGGGAAACGGGGGATACCTGTCAACAGGTCATGCATCTTTCCCAATAGAACTTCACGTACGCTGAAGCAGGAATGGAAGCCGGGTCGACACTCACACCCGGATACAGGGGAGGAGCACTGTTGATCAGCGTGATTCAGAAAAGCCCTGTCATTCTAATCGAGAGCCTCACGTTGCCATTGCGCCTCCCACAACGATGTTGGTGGTCGGCGATCCAGAGCTGGTGGTGGTAGTGGTATAACGGACAACCTGTCGGTGTGATGGTCACAATCTGCCTGCACATTGGGCGTCAGGCGTTACCGGCAGTTGCTGCAGTCTTGCTTGCTTCTGCGAGTAGCTTGAGGTCTCGCGGAGCATCGCGCGCTTGTTGCCGCCGGTGAACCATACTGTACACACCAGGGCAAATGCCTGGAGGGACGGGAAAATAACGTCATTCGATTTCCTCAGGAGGAGAAGAGGCGCACCGAAGCTACTGCCGACAGCCCGACCCATCTACGCGAGTCTCGTTTGTTTGATGATAGTGATCCTGGCCCGATGACCTGGTTGGAGGAGGTGCCATCTACAACACAACGTGAGGAAATATCGCGCCCTCCTTCCCTTCTGCCCTCCTTTCCACGTCCCCGTCCCCTCTCCAAGTACGCACACATACATACACATACACGCATATTACACATCACACATACATACATACACATATACACATACACACACGCATACACATACACGCATGCATACGAGCATGTCGATACACAAATACATAAACTGGCACATCTCTTTCCTCTTGCTCCCTCTTGTTCCTCGCTCTTTACGTACATGTTCCCCCGCGCCCCAGCGCCATGGCCTGCACCCTTATTCTCTCTGCCGGAGGACGACCACTAAAACATTTATTGATTTCAAGAATCATGTCCTTTGTTTATTCTAATTTGACCGGAAGAATCCAAATTATATTTTCAACTTATAGAAGTTTAGGACCCTGACGGGATCATCGCATTCACATTGATCGAAGAGTCAACATTCGCGAGGACCGCATCCCCACTTACTACTGAGTGTGCCGGGCCGATTCCGGGACTGGGCCCGCCGGGCGGGCCGGCCCCACTGACCGTACGGGGAGGACTACATATGATTCGATCAGACAGACAGGCCAACCCTTAGTGTGGGAATTTACAGGTATTCGGAGTCCTCAATTAAAGTTCACCGTGTAGGGGTCAACTTGTGAGTAGCCTTGAATCGTAGAGTCGGCTGATTCAAAGATCTTCCGTCCTTTCTCGATGATTTGCTGTAGATCTTCGGCCGGGCGTCGAGTCAGTCGCCCTCCGATCTCTCAGCTGAATGTCGGCAGCTGACGTTGCCTTGTTGGGGTCGCGCAAAGTTGCTCTTGAGGCGCCACGGGGCTCATACTTGTCGACGAGGATGTAGCCTGTGGTTAGACGTTGATTCACTTCCTCCACCATCCTGGAGCCTCCGGCAGCTGGCAGCGGCTTCTGCGAACGCGATGAGCTGTCCTGCTGGCCATTGAGATCCAAGGGGGTGGAGCCGAACTGCTGCTGGCACATCAGCTCCATCATGTGCGCCATGGATGCGATCTGCTCCTGCATCGTCTTCAAGATCTCCTCGTTGAGGTTCGACTCTGAGCGATTCCTTTCCAAGGACCCGAGCCTCGTGGAGACCTTCGCCATCCTGACTGCCATGGCTGAGACCTTAGCCTCTATCCGCTCGATCCCCGCTGAAAGCCTCAGGTCGCAGCCTTGGTTCTTGTTCTCCTCCAGGTCGTCGAGCGACGGCACAGCTGCCTTCCAGTGCGAGAAGGAGCGGATGAGAGTAGAGTAGAAGAGCTTGCGGACGATCTCCTGCTTCGACTTGCGAGCTGACTTGGAGGCGTTGAAGAGGGGGTTGTTGATCTTGTCGACGGAGAAGAGGAGGGACTTGAGCAGGAGCATGACGTTCTGATTGAACTCGTGCGTCTCGCTCTTGAGGGCCACTGAGACCTGCAGCTCGAACCCTCAGCCGTTGCGTCAGTTGAGTTCATGACAGCCTACCTTGCGGTGGACGTAGTTTGACATCTGCTTCAAGATGATTTGCTCGAACCCAGCTAGGCCGAGCTCACCATCGGAGTTGAGAAGTTTTCTAGAGTCTGTGAGGTAGAAGAACTCCTCCTCTGTGAGAGAAACCGGAGGATCAAGGCTCAGTTTCTGTCCATATCATGTCACGGGCTCGAGGCTCCTGGCCCTCCTCTCTGTCTCCTCGTTCACCTTTAAGCCCACGTTGAGCTCTGCAAGGTCGACAGACCCAGAGTCATCGAGGTCGATGGTCTGAAGGAGCAGAAGTGAGAGGAGGAGCATGCGGGTGCAGGAGGCATCTGCTGCAAGAGAAGTGGAGGATGTCAAAACTTTCACACCTGATAGAGCTGGGAGATCTTGGAAGACAACTCCTCCAGTGTGCCGAAGTCCATGAGACTTAAAACAAGCGGATCCAACGGGCCCTTGTCACGGAAGGTCCTTGAGACGTCGGCCTGAACATGAGTCACTCGATCTCGTCCTTTGGTCGCAAAGATAGACGACAACAGTTTTCTGCTCCTCCTGACTAGTCTTTTCCTGTCTCTCCCGCTCGACCGTTGAGATGAACTCGTCCAACAGGACAGCGACAACAATGTTCATCATAACCTGCCAACTCTCGATGAAGGCGAGGAGAGAGAAGCCACGAAAGAAGTTACCACATTGACAATGAGCATGTAGACAACGAAAAACAGCCCGATCTAGTAGGGCATAGAAAGCAGTCAAGACGTCTATTCCGCAATCGCCTTCAAGAAATCGACGCACCAGAAAGTTTTCGGTCGGTTTCCCATCAAATAGTGACCTTACAACCGCCGAGGCCCATGAATCTCCTGTTGCCATTTGAAAGAGGGTGAACATGGATTTGAAGAAGTCTCCGAAGAAGTCTTCCTCCTTCACAGCAAACAGTTTTGTTGCTATGATGGCGAAGATGGAAGTAACTATCAGGAGGATGGCGAAGGCGTTGAGGACTGGAACGACTAGTTTGCAATTACCGTCAACACCGTGAAAGTCGCTAGATCACTTTTCAGGAATACCGGAGGAGGACAAGGCATTGATGAGGACGCGGAAGGAGTACAGCATCCTGTATGCGCGAGAGTTTAGTCTAGCAGTTGGAGGGGAGCAGCACCTGAAGACTCGAATCATCTTGAAGATTCGGATGAGACGAAGAGCGTTCAGGCCGGGAATCCCTTGGACAATCTCTGACATGACGGAAACAGCAACCACGAAGAAATCTGAGAATGTAACAGATGAGAAGTGGAAGTACAAGAAAACACTTTAAGCTGGAACAACCTAAAAGGTTCCATCCATCTGACACAAAGTTCCAAAACCAGTTGCTCAAAAGGTTCCATATCAGCTCCTGTGCGACAAGGTTAGCAGGGTAATGATCAGGGAAAGGATGGAGTGTATCACCAAGCAGAAGACCAAGAGGAAACAAATCTCGAGGGTCCCGAGCACACCGGCACTGGCAGAGCTCGATTTCGTTTGTTGTTGGGCTGACATGATGGCGGTGACAAACGAGGCCATGATGACCGAGGAGAAGAAGATCTGAGAGAGGCTACTTTCGTAAAGCTTCTTCGATTTCCTCTGGAACCTGGTGAAGACTGTTTCTTCCTTTCTTGCCTTCTGCTTCACATACACCTTCGCTGCATGCTGGACCGCCGAGACCTGTCAACATTCTTCAGACCCGATGCCACTGGTTGTGACAAAACTGCTCTCTCACCCATATTTCCTTCTCCTGTGGAGTGCCTGCCAGTAAAACTGTTGGCTTTCCTGAATTCTGGCCTTCTGGGACTGTCTTTATCACGAAAATCTTTTCATCTGGCTCATCCTGGAAACTTTAGTGTTATAGCGTTCACCCTAGAGCCTCTTTGTCACTTACGTCAACCATCTTCAGCGAGACGATCCTGTTCCTGACTTTCGAGTCCGATCTCAACAGCTTGTCATCTCTCACAGCAACGCTCTCGATCTCGTCCAGGGGGATGAAGTCAATTATTTCGTCCTCTCCTAGTTTTCCGATCAGAATCTTGTCTGAGCACAGACAAACTCGTCGAGGATTCCAAGTAACCCCAAAGGAGCTGTGATGACACGGTCAACCTCTACTCTTCTTGAACCTGAGATCACCTGTAGGCTTGTCTGTGAAGTTCTGCAGACAAGATACAGTCTTCTTCAGGCGGGAGTTTGATCAACTCCAGCGAGTTTATTTCTCGCTCTCGCAATTTGCCCCTTCTCATGCTCATGAAGATGGCGGCCATTCTCTCTCTCCCTCTCCCTCTCCCTCTCCCTCTCCCTCTCCCTCTCTTCCAAGGCTCAGTTCAGATCGATGTTTCACACAATGAGACCGAGTACTGCTTGTTTTTGATGCAAGTCAGTGACTGTGGGACAACCTCTGCCTTGTCGGCTCCATTCTTCAAGGAGGTGGTCGCATCTTTTCATCTGACTGGAGTTCCATTCTCCTGACCGCCGCCGCCCGGTCAAACAGCCGAGTCATTTGGTTTCTTTACAACCAATTGTAAATCCAGATAGAAGGCTACCGAGAGTCGCGGTATCGTGATCTCCCCGCGATCTTGCTGATTTTACTACAGGATTATATACTTTTCATGCCCTTTAAAACACTTGTAGTGCAATTAGAGGTCACGTTACCTTCGAGGTTCCGACGATCACAGGGTGAGGCGGGCCGAGGTCAAGGCACAACTTAAGTAAATGTTTCACTTAAGTTTAGTCCCTCTTCCCCGCTCATGTCCCTTGTCAGTTTGCGATCATGTCAATCAGCTGGTCGGGCGAAAATAAGCGGCAAATGGAGGAAGAGGAGCAGGAGTCTCAACGATCTCCTTCCGTCTTCTCTTTATCTTCTTGCTCTTCTCAATCTCATCTCTTTATGACGCTGCTTTCACATTCACATAGTTCTCATCTAGCCCATGCATTCTCAACTTGCTTTCTCTCGAACTTTTTCACCGGCATGAAGATAATCAACATCATCTTGTTGCTCCTAGTCGTCCCTTGTCAGACATCGACATATTCCTGCATCTCTCAGACGTGCATGTTGCCTGTCGAAATGTACTGCTACATCGGCATGGATGCTTGTTGGTGTGATTATCATCAGACGGGAATACAGATGCCTTCTCAAACAACCTACTATCGATATCTTACGCCTTGTCGAACATGTTGGACGAGCTTTCGCGGGCCCCTTGGTCCTGACGATCCGCGAGGATGTATGATACCAGGAGGGCTGTCGGAGCCCTCCCTCACCACAGCTCGCTCAGCACTTCAAGTTCTCTTCACCGACACCAACGGAGCCAACTGGAAGAGATCCGATGGATGGACGACTAGCGCAGACCCTTGCAAGTATTTTGGCGTCACATGTCGAGGCGACTCGGTTGTCGCCCTCCGGCTGCCGGCAAACAACCTGCAGGGGAGAATTCCCAGCTCTCTCGCAACTCAACTCCCTCTCCTGGAACACCTTGACCTCTCCTCCAACCGCCTGCAAGGATCCCTGCCCTCTCAGATCGGCTCTTTCCCGCTGCTCGTCCAGCTCAAGCTCAGCAGGAATCGACTGAGTGGAGCTGTACCTGACTTCTCCCAAGCTCACTTCCTCGCCGAGGTATGACCACTTGTGGGGAGCAGGAGTTAACTTGCAGTCGCAGATCGATCTGAGTGAAAATCAGTTCGACGGCTCCTTGTACCTCAGTCGCCTCCCTCAACGAGTAGTTCAAGCTCAAACCATCATCGCATGCTCTTTCTTCAGTGTCGCCAGCAACGGATTAGAACTTTTGCAGACTGGAAACTTTCCCTCCGGCCTAGACCTCGCAAACTCATCCTTGATGCTCCTCGACCTCTCAAACAACTTTTTCTCCGGTACATGTCACGTTAGAGCCTCTGAGACCCGATGAAACTAGATTAGCTCTCCTTTCTCACTCACTGACCTCTCTGACCTCTGCCTCAGGATCGCTTCCCTCAGCGCTGTTTCAGTTCCCGACACTCAAGTACATCTCATCGCTTGTTTCCTTCTACCTCGCTGACCTTGCCTGGTGCTTGAAGATACCTCAACGTTAGAAACAATTTCTTCTATGGACCCTTGCCAGACCTGGCGGAAGCCAACAGGTTTACATGATCACCACAAGTCAAATCAACAATAACAGCTGATGTCTTGTTTCAGCCTAAGGAGGCTGGACTTGAGCAAGAATCTTTTCTATGGAGAGCTTCCCCTGTCTTTCTTGAACCTCTGGCCACCACAAGGATCCCTCGTGCGTCTCTCCTGCCACCTCTGATCCTCTCTCATCCTTCTGTGCAGGTTGCTGACGATCTCAGAGGCTCCTGGGGAGATGGAGGTCTTCTCTTGGACCTGTCCGGCACGTGCATAGGAGGCAACATCTCCGTCATGGATCGCAGTATGAATCAAAGTCTGCTGCAGGACAAGATCAGCAGGGTGAGGGCCGTGACCGATGGGATGTTCGAGTGCCAGCCCAATTCATCGCTGGCCAATCAGACGGCAGCATGCGGGGAGATGTGCTTGTCGTCGGGCAGCTGCAGGGTTGGACTGGTTTGCAAGGACATGTACACTTGGAGGGAGCTCCCGAGAGGGGGGGGGGAAGGGGGGCAGAGTGTGTCCTGTGGTCCCGCAGGCATGTGCGTCTGCAGCCTACCTCTGGGGGAGTTTGTTCGCCCTTCCTGTCCTGCTAACGCTTCCTCCATGGCCGTGCAGCAAGTTGCTGTCTCTGCCGAGCTCCTGCTCAACGTTTCTCGCAGGCAGTTTTGCGAGAGTGTCGCTCCTTTCAAGCCCCTCCCCGACAGCGACTGGTCCTGGTGGAGCGGACAGATCGACTTCTCGAGCTCCCTGGTCAGCCCTCAAGATTGCGAGCAGCTCCGAACCCTCCTTCCTCGTGCTGTGCTCCTTCGCTGCCCATCTGATTCCCCGCCGACTTGTCTCGCACTCAATGTTGACGGCGGGGTGGCTGCCGTTGCGGGGTCAGTCGTAGGGATGCAGTTTGGAGCGATCGTGACGTCAGAGGTTCGAGATTCGAGCTTCTATCACCTCTCCCTTCCCGTCAAGAGGTTCTGCCTGGGCTCGTCCTCGTGTCCAGCTGTGACAGTGACGTGGAGGACGCAGCAAGGGAGCGCGAGGAGAGGACGAGAGTTTTTCTCCGGACGAGGTTCTCTGACATGGACGTCAGGAGACCAGCAGACAAAGCTGCTGCAGGTCAACCTCCCCCTGGCCGGGCCCTACGGGGGATCGCTTGCGTATGATGTCATCTTAGAAGGAAGCTCAGGGTCCAGCTGCGGGCGGAGGTGCAAGGGGGAGGCAGACTGTGATGTGGGACTCGCCTGCAAGAGAAGCAAAGACTGGCACGAGCTAGCGCCCGGCCTCCTCTGGGATGAACGTTGCAGTCCTCTGGAGGTCTGTAACTGCAGCAGGAGGACTGGAGACTTCACGTTCCCTCCTTCATGCAGTGATGCTCAGACCCCGAGCAACGGGGACATGGTCCTCCCTCCCTTCAAGTCGTCCAGCTCCATCTCCGTGCAGGGCTGCTGGACTTCGCGGCATCTGCCAACTTCTGCCGCCGACTCATGCGATGTGAGTATCAAGAGCTCCTGCGGAGATAGCGTGCGGCATGTCAACGAGCAGTGCGACGATGGAAACTCCAACAACTTCGACGGATGCTCCTCCACCTGCACAGTCGAGAGCTGGTACGTGTGCCACGGGGGATCCCTGAATCATCAAGATCAGTGCGTCTGGAAGGACTCGAAAGCTAGTCTGGCGTTTGAGTGGATCAATACGCAAGGGCTGCTCAACTCGTTGATTAATTCTGCCTACTTCTCAAGTTACGGGGACAAGGGATGCGTGCTTGACCCCTTCCCTCCCCTCGATCCATTTGACTTCACCTCTCGCTTCTACGTCTCCTCCCGTGACTACTGTGCTGCTGTCGCATATCGACAAGGGTTTGCCGGCTTCTGCATCAGGGTGAGCAGACATCCCAGCTTTTGTCTTCCTTGACTGTGGCCGTGATAGGACGGAGGGATCTGCTATACCCAGCGCGACTTCTATGCTGCCATCTTCTCCTTCAAAGGCTTTGGAAGCTCTTCGAGCTGTCATCAGTCGGAGCTTGGAGGAGGAGGAGGAATGAGTTGCTTCACGTTCTATAGCCCCACCTGCTCCTCCTCCTCCTGCGATCCCCACGCGCAATGCATCCCCGCGCGAGAATGGCAGTACAGGGACCCGACGTGTGAATGCCTCGACGGTTACGTCGGCAACGGCGAATTCTGTCAAATGCCCCAGCAGCAGGTCCAGCAGGAGGGTGGGGGTGTCAAAGAATGTGATGATGCTGGTGCAGGCCACGTGCGATGGGTCAGGGTCGGTATGGGCGGAGGGGACATGCTTCCGGGTGGAGAGATACGAGCTGAGCTTCGAAGACGGTGGGAGAGGATCGAAGAGGAAGGAAGAGGATCGAAGAGAGGAGATGGAAGGGAAGAGAGAAGAGGGCGCAAGGGAATTCGGAGAGAGGAGAGCAAGCTTTGATTCTCGTGCCAGGAGCAGCTCGGTGCAAGTCTTGGTCTGGGGCCCTGGCGTCCATCATGAGCTCGGCGCAGGTGATAGGTCCTTGCTGCTCTGCTCGACCTCACTTGCTTGCAGCAAGCCGCAGTGACGCAGCTGCTGGGAGGGTCAATGACTGTCTGGATCGGCATGACGCTGCAACTTGCGGGGAACAACTCCCGCTACACCTGGCGACAAGACTCTCTTCTGCAGCAGGTGGCTGGACTGCTGCTGAGCTGCCTTGACCAGTTTGTCACTCACCTCAGACCCGAACGTTTCCTGGAACTTTGTTCTCCAACTGGGCAAGCAATGAGGTCCTCCTCCTCCTCCTCCTCCTCCTCCTCCTCCTCCTCCTCCTCCTCCTCCTCCTCCTCCTCCTCCTCCTCCTCCTCCTCCTCCTCCTCCTCCTCCTCCTCCTTCTCTTCACCATAGCTCCACCACCACCACCACCCCAGTCTGAGCTTCGCGCAGCCCCGCATGCTCTCCAATGGATCCTGCGTCATCGCAAACCCAACAGGCACATGGGAAACAATCCTCTGCAACGCAAGCAAATTCGTCCTATGCGCTCGGGGCAACAATGACGTGAACGAGTGTGCACTGGTAAGGGCACGAGGACGAGGACGAGGACGAGGACGAGGAAGAGGAGGGAAGAGGAGGAAGATTGGGAGGGGGGGGGGAGGACGAGGATTCAAACATTCAATTAACGTTGACCAGGGGACGGACGCTTGCGACGTCAAGTCGCTGTGTGTGGATCTGTTGGGATCATATGAGTGTATCTGCAACAGGTAGAGAGCGAGAGGAGAAAAGCGGAGAGACGGGAAGGGGGGGGGGGAGAAAGAGGAGGCAGTTTGAAAGTTAGAGGTACAAGCTGGAGGAGAGAGTGGGAGGGAAGGAGAGGAGGAGCATACATGAGTATGACACCTTGTAGTGGTCTTTCTGGTTTAGGTCGGACGACAAGCATGGAGGCCGCGGATCCTTCAAACCCTCTCGTCAAGTTGAAAGGAAGGTTGTCCTGCACTACCCTCACCATTGCGATATCATCCTCCTTTCCTCCTCTTTCTCATCATCATCTCCATTAGCATCATCAACCTCACAACCATCACCATCGGCATGCTCCAACAACCTTGACAGCTTTGCTTGCTCCTCTTCTCTTTCAGCGTTTCAGGGTGGGAGAAAAAGCTTCCTCGCCTCCTCTACTGGAACCTGCGCCCCGACAGCTGGCTCGACCTGCCGTACGCCATTCATGCCGGAGGAAAGTAACTCGATGCTGCATGCTTTCATGACGAGAGGATGCAGACGAGCTTGTCTTCCTGCAGCTGGACTTGGGCGACATCTTTGCCCTTGGCGTCGTCCAGCTGTGGATGTACTACCCCGATGCGCGTGCGCACATGGGGAAGCGAGTAGAAGTCTCAGTCACCGGCGAGTTCGTCGGGGAGCAGGTAAGATGCTTGACGTGACTGAGGGAGGGAGGGAGGGAGGGAGGAGGGGAGAGAAGGGAGAGGAGGAGGAGGAGAGGAGGAGGAGGAGGTAAGTTGAGGGCAGATGCTCCTCTATCGCTGCGATGACTTCCATGCGTGTGGGCCGGAGAGCTCGCAAGGGCTCACTGTGTCAGCCTACGGCATCTTCGCTCGGCATGTCCGAGTCTACAGCGGGAGGAGGTGAAGGACGCGGGGGAAGAGCTGGGAACTGACGTCAAGTTTACAGCTCGTTGGACGCGACCAGCCGCTTCCTCAAGGTCTCGGTCCTAACGCAGGAAGGCGTCGGGTGCTTCGCCTGCCCCCTCGGCAGCTTCTACGATGAGAGCAGAGGCCCCCTAGCCTGCCAGCCCTGCGGGGGAGGCAACCAGACTTCCTTCACGCTCTCCGACTCTCTTGCTACAGGATGCGGAGCCGTCGGCTCCTGCGAGGACGGCTCCATCTCGTTGCCAGCAAGATGCTATACTGTTCTTCACTCCGACCTGGCGCTGAGCTGGGACGGAGCTCGAGAGCTCTGCCGCAGCTGGGGAGGCTTCCTCCTGCAGAGTGTGGACGCTGGGTCGCTGCATGTGATACGGACGCTGCTGCAGAGGAGCGCGTGGGTGGGGCTGAGAGGAGCAGCGGCAGCTGGGGGGAGGATCGGAGGAGGAGATGCCTCGTGGCTGCATGCTTCTTGGTCCTCCTGCTCCCCGGGCCTCTGCCCTCTGCCCTCTGAGCCCTTTGCCTGCGCCAGGATGGAGCTTGGAGGAGTGCTGCTATCCTCCTCCTGCAGCGGGACTGAGCAGAGTCCCGTGTACGACGCGGCCTGTCAGAAGTTCCTGCCAAGGGACATGGAGCTGCTGGTGTCCTACGGCAACACCTCCCTCAACGTCTCCAGGGCTGCAGCGCCCGGCGCCCTGCTCCTCCTCTGCGGAGGAAACTGCAGCTGCGGAGAGGACGCGTGCGAGTGCCAAGGGAGCGAGAGGATAGAGGGGAGCGTGTCGGCGGTGACGGCACAGACGGTGATGGTGGCGGTGCGGATGAGCTACGAGGAGGGCAGAGACTGCTACGTACTGTCCAACAGCAGCGGCCTGACCCCAACGCTCGCCGTCGTCTCCTCTTTCTCCATCCTTCGCGCCTACCTCGACGTCGCTATCCAAGTCTCCGCGGTCATGCCGACGCACATCCGCCCCGAGAACTTCACCTTGCAGCTGGACGGGCTGGTGGAGGAGGCTACGGCTCTCCTGCTCTTCAACGCCTCCTGCCCTGCGTGCTCGGAGGGAGACGGCGGGGCTCTCTGCTCCTCCTCCTTCTCGCCCCTCCCCCTCTCACCCTCGAACAGCTCGGGGGGCATGGCAGCTCAGGTGTCAACGAGCTTCTCCCGTGAGAGGATCGCCATCCTCCTCAACGTGTCGAGCGTGAGAGGAGGACAAGCGAGCGCGAGTTTGTTGGATGGCTCTTCCTTCCATCAGACGATCTCGCGGGTGCTGCTGGGGGGCAGCAGGGGAGTGCTGTGGCTGCTGGGGTACTTCTGGTACGAGGAGGGGGTGCAGTTCGAAGCTGTGAACTTGTTTGCGGGTCAGCTGGATGTATGCTGAGCCTTCTGGGGATCTAAGGGAAGGGATGATGATGATGATGATGAGGAGGAGGAGGAGGAGGAGGAGGAGGAGGAGGAGGAATAACATAATTATGATTCATCATATCCATCGATGCTCTCGATGCCGTTGAGTTTTGCGCGCTGGAGCTTGAGGAAGGCTTTGAGCTCGTTGATCATGTCCCTTGACTTGAGGAGGAAGGGATGCAGGAGGAGCTGCCGGGTGTTGGGCCGCAGCCGAGGGTTCTTGTTCATGCAGGAGGAGACCAGCTCGCTGAGTTGGTGCCCGAAGTCTTCTGGTCTCGCAGTCTTGGAGAATCGCTCGCACTTGTTCCTCCACTTGGTCTGCCACTCGATGTTGGTCTCGATGTAAGCCTCCTCCTCCCTCTCCTCGCTCTCCGTCTCCTCCATCTTCTTCATGATCATCGCGTAGATGGTCGCCGGCGACTTGCTCAGCGGGTTCGCCGCCTTCACTCGATCTCGCGCGGCTCGTCGCTCTTGCTTGGTGATGACGCGCTTGGTCGCGTGGATGTCCGGGAGGACGACTTCGCTCCTGCCCTCCTGCCCCTGCCGCGGGTCTGCGATGAAGCTCGCGGACCTCTCGGGATGCTCCTCCTTCTTCTGCTTCTCGAGGGAGGAGGTGCGGAGAGGAAGGAGGGGAGTATCAACGATGAGGGACTTGTAGGAGAGCTGAGAGTTGACGTTGAGGAGGGAGAGCGGAAACTCTCCGAGAGCCATCTCGCGAACGAGGAAGCCAAGGGACCAGACGTCTGAGGGGAAGTGACACTCCAGGCCTGCAGGCAGGTCAGATGATGATGATGACGAGGAGGAGCGGGAAGAGGAAGAGGAAGAGGAAGAGGAAGAGGAAGAGGAAGAGGAAGAGGAAGAGCTTGAGTGAGATAAGGACGACGAAAGGGGCTGATTGAGAGAGGAAGGACAGGAAGAGAGAGGAGGAAGAAGGGAAGAGTGGGGGAAAGGAGAAGGTCGAGGAAAGAAGAGACGACAAGGGCGGAGGAGGGGGAAGGACGAGGCAAGGGCCAGCGGGGAGAAGGGAACGGACAAGGGGCTGAGGAGTTGAAGCGAAGAGAGGAGGAGAGGGGGGGCAAAAGGAGGAGGAGGAGGACGAGGACGAGGACGAGGACGAGGACGAGGACGAGGACGAGGAGGACGAGGAGGAGGAGGAGGAGGAGGACGAGGACGAGGAGGAGGAGGACGAGGAGGAGGAGGACGAGGACGAGGAGTACCGAGCATTCTCTCGGGCGCCTGATGGCGGAGGGGCCCCAGGAATCTCCTCGAGCTCTGCTGGTCGTCCCTGAACTCAGAGGCAGGCTCGCAGGAGAGGAAGTGGGAGAAGAAGAAGCCGCCGACCCTGACGATGCCCGAGGCCTTGCAGATGAAGATGTTCCTCGCGTCCAGGTCGTTGTGCACGCACGCGAGCTGATGGTGAAGGCGATCAACAATGGTGACAAGCTGGACGAGGATGGCGCCTATGATGGGTTCCGGGATCGCCCCGGTCTTGCTGATGAGCTCAGCCAGCGTCACCTCCTGCCGCTTCACCTCCATGACCGTCATGACGGCGACTGACGAGCTGTCGGCCTGCAGGAAGGCGTTGCGGACTGGGACGATGCGCTCTGATCCCAAAGCTGCCAGGCGCAGCTGAGCTCGCAGCGCGTTCCTGACCATGTGGCGATGCTCCCAGTGGACGACCTGAGGGGGGAGGAAGGAGGAGATGGCGATCAGTCAGGTCATGTGATTCGAGCAGGAGGGGAGGCAGGAGATGGAAACAAGGAAGAGAGGGGGATAGGGGAAGGAGAAAGGAGATACCTTGAAGCGATGAAGGATGAAGAAGGTGGGGGGAGGGTTCGCGCCATTGCGAGTGACCGACCAGCTCTCTCCCCACACGTACGACCAGCTCTCAGCCATGAGCGACTGATCGAACCCTCGTTGTCCTCTCTCGTATGTCGCCATCGCAAACTTCACCTGCTCTGCCGCCGCGAGGAGCGAGAGCAGTGACTTGGCTTGCTTGGCGGAATGGGCCCGCAGAAAGTTGGAGCAGAAGGGGAAGGCATCGCGAAAGAGAACCGTGTCCTCCTCGTCCTCTGCCATCAGCCCCTCTCTCCCCACCAGTATCGCCGTCCCCGCGATCACCATCACTGTTCCCGCATCCGTCACTCGCAGAGCGCTTGGAAACGCTGCCTGCTCTTGCCCCCAAGGCATGTCTCCTCCCTGCCCCACCGTGATCCCTGCAAGCAGAAAGTCAGCAACGGGAGAGAAGAAGGAGGAGGAGGGCTGGGACCGAGGAGGAGGTAGTTGATGGCGGTGGCTCGTTGCATGATCCTCTCTCGATAGGCCGTCACTCGCTGGAGTCGCTTGCGGGTGAGTATCCCCCTCACCAACGCCTGAACCATCACGATCCGCTTTCTGTCCTGCTCTGAGAACCGGTTCTTCATCCTCAACTGCTGCATGAGGCGGCGGGTCCTGAGGAAGAACATCTTGCCGCGGACCAGCGCTCCTCGCCAGTATCTCTGGATGCTGGTGGCCGACTGATGCTCGAGGTCGGAGTAAGAGAGGAAGACGGAGCGATATGACAGCTGCTCCTCCCCCACGATGACGTTCACCGCCCCCAGCCGCAGTCGCACTCGCTTCCACTTGGTCGTGTAGGTCTTGAAGAAGTTGGCGATGCGCTTTGCGGCGAGAGGAGCGCTCCTCCCGTAGGTGCCCATAAGCTCGCGAACGACCTTCCTCCAGTTCTCGAACTCTCTCAGCTTCTTGATGTTTCGGAAGAACCTCTGGATCCTCCTCGCAGCTTCCTCTTTCTCCTCCTCCTGCTCCTCCTCCTGCTCCTTCCTCTTCTTCTCTGCTGCCTCTTCCCCTTCCTCCTCTTGCTTCTGACCTCCTTGCTGCGGTGAGGCTCCCGAAAAGCTTGCCATGCTCCACAGACTCGCGTGCGACGACTCAATGAAGGAGTTTTGCCGGTCCAACTGCCTCCCGCCTCCTCTCAGCTGCGCCTCGTACTCCTCTTGCGAGCACGCAAACGAGTCGTCCGAGTGCAGGAAGGGACGGGGGTGACCCAAGGGCAACCTGCCGCGGTAGAAGACCCCGCGGCGAAGAAGTTGGAGACTGACGAGGAGGCTCGCGATGCGCGTCTCCTCGCTGCTGTAGAGGACGCGGCCGAGATGGTCCGCTCCTCGTTGCACCAGCGCCTTCCACTCTATCCTCCTCCTTCCTGCCTTGAGCTTTTGAAGGTCCAACGCATTAGAGGGGATGCGACTCATACGATGAATCTGAACGAGGAGCAACAACGTGAGCAGAGCATAAGGAGGAGAGAAGGAGACAAAGAGGTTCATAGCAAGCAGGGGCAGACGGATGGAAGGGAGGGAGGAAGGGAGAAAGGGAGAAGTATGACTCACTCCGATGTAGAGAGGACAATCGCTGACAACTCCATCGAAGGAGAAAAGAACTTTGTAGCTCCCTTGATCGCTGCTGAGGGCAAGAGCAAACACGTCCTCTTCCAGCGCCACAACAAGGAAGAAGCTCCGATGGAGTGCATGCAGACTCTTCCTCAGACCCAGCGCGTTGATCTCGACCCGGACGGTCGTGCTTTCCTGCTCGATCTTGCTCTTCCTCATCGAGCTCGGGAGACAGGGAGCAACAAGCTCGGCCATGCTGATCTGCGGGGAGGAGGAGGAGGAGGAGATGTCTTGTTCTGTCTTGTGCAAGCTTTCTTTTGACGTCTCCCGGGATATCGTAGCCGAAGGCTTAACATGATACCTCGTGTGCTGCTTTGCCTGGTCTTGCTTTGTGTTTCTTCTCCTCCTCTCCTTCCACTGCGTCTCCTCCTCTCCTTTCAGGCTCCTCTGCACCGACTGGAGGGTTGCGAGCTCCTCCCCGGAGGTTCGCAAAGACGCCTGGATCTCGTACACGTTGGCTGAGATAGCGCCGAAAGTTCTCCCATACCGCTCAGTGATAGCGTCCTTGAGCTGCTTGACCGCCTCCTCCACCTCCTCAGTCGTCGTCGTGTGCATCTCCTGCAGTTTGCGGAGCTCTCGAGACACGAGGCTGCTGTGCGCCAGCAGCCTCAGCGTCTCCTCCCGCTGGGTCCGCACGTGCTCCTGCGCTCGCTGTACAGCATCGGCCCGACGCTTTGAGAGAGCTTGAGGAGACAGGCGCGCAGCCAAGAATCGGAGCCTCTTCCCGCTGCCTCCCGGCACTACATTCTTGTCCTCCAGGCTCTCCTTACCCTCTGGCGGGAGGGTGACCTTCTGTTGCATCGGAGAGACGTTCTTGGACTTGAGGAGACCGCAAGTGCACTCGAGGCTGGAGAAGAGAGGATGATGAAACGCTGCTGCCCTCCTCCCCTGATGCTTCAGCTCCACACAGAACTTCCTTGCCAACACGTTGGCAAGGCTGAGCACGCACTCGCGGTAGAGGTCGTAGGGGATCTCCTTCTCCTCAACCGCCTTCCCCCGCGTTCCCTCGAACTTGTACTTCACCTCGATCTTCTGCAGGACCTTCACCACAGAGTACTCGGAGAGGAGCTTGGGAACAACTTGCGCCTGCTGTAAGATGTGCAACAATCTGCGGTAGGAAATCGCGTTCTTCTCCTCCGACCCTTGGGTTTCTACATCACAGTTCTCAAGGAAGAACTCGAGAGAGGAGAACTTCTCTTGAATCTCCTCGGCAATGGCGTAATGGATCTCGAGGTTCGAAGACTCCTGGGACAGAGACGACCTCGCAACTTCCTTCTTGCTTGTCTTTGTCTCCTCTGGGCCAACGTAGCGATCGGGCCTTCTTCCCCCCTCCCATCCTGCGTGCTTCGACTCGGAGGGGGCGTCGGAGTCAGCGTCTTAGTTGCCATTTGAGCTGCAACAGGATCGAAGACAAGTCCAACCCCTCCCATTTTAGTCTTCTCTCTTACTTCCTCAGCTGACCCTCCTCGTTCTTGACCACCCTCTCCGCCCTCCACAACCTCTCCTCCTCCCTCTCCGCCCTCCACAACCTCTCCTCCTCCCTCTCCGCCCTCCACAACCTCTCCTTCTCCCTCTCCCTCACCGTCTGCTGCCCTCTCTGCGTTCTGCTCTACTCCTCGGCCCTCCGATTTCTCTCCTGTACTTTCTGCCTCATGTTCTAAATCTCTCGCTTCCTTCCTATCGCCCTCAGCCTGATCCTCTGTGCCCTCCTCCCCTCTGCCCTCCTCCCCTCTGCCCTCCTCCCCTCTGCCCTCCTCCCCTCTGCCCTCCGCCTCGTCACCAAGTCTTGGGCGCAAGCTCTCGTCCTGCATCGTTTCAGTGCTGTCGCCCTGGGCTGTCTCATCACGTGTGTCCAGCTCTACATTAGCGCACTCAGAGACTGCTGCATCCTCCGCAGGCCCTCTGCTGTCACTTCTGCCTCCTGCCACATGCTTCCGATGCTGTTCACCGGCCTCTTCGTTCGGGGGCTCAACCTGAATTTCCATCATCCTGTTGTCGTTCTCATCTGCATGCTCTCGAGTTTTTTGCTGTTCGTCTTCGAGGACAACTGCCTGAGCCTTGTCAGATCCATCCTCAAGATCTTTCTGATCGTTCATTGTCGTTGCGGCTTATCTTGTTCCATCTGATCTCTATGCACCAGGAGACTGCTTCGCTCTCATGTAGGGTCCTCCTCCTCCGTGCCATCGCTATCTGCTCCGAACGTGAGAGGATCTATCTCGAACGCGTTTTGTTTCCACTCCAGCCTTATCCTTTTTTTCGATTCCTCTCAATTCTCAATCTCGGCAGGCTACCTCTTCGTCATTCACTATCTGCCTAGTCAAGCCTCCTACTCTGCCCCATTTTTTCTCTCTCTCGCACCCTCTCCCTCCCTCCCTCTCTCCCTCCCTCTCCCTCCCTCCCTCTCTCTCCCTCTCTTTTCCCTTCCCTGTCCCTCCCTCCATGTCTCCTACTGTCCTCCCTCCCTCCCAAGCTTCGCCTTCTCCCTCCCCACCTCT
>NW_005434639.1:460128-527614 GCF_000315625.1 Guillardia theta CCMP2712
GGATGACGAGAAGAACGGGAAGGGATACTTGCAATGGTCAGACGGCGAGCGATATAACGGTAGGAGGGGGACGAGGAGGGGACGAGGAGGACGAGGACGAGGACGAGGAGGAAGTGGATGAGGAACAAGAACTAGCTGAAAATGATTCATCAGGCACCTTCAAGCATGGCGTGAGGAGCGGCAGCGGCGTCAACGTGTGGCCGGATGGCGATGCTTATGAGGTGGAAGAGCTTGCCAGTTGTTGAGCAGCAGCTGAGAGAGGATGCGCAGGGAGACTATCACAACGACATGCGCGAGGGCAAAGGCACTCAAGTGGGAGCAGATGGAAGCCAGTACGTGGGAGAGTTTCGGGTGACGACGTGGAGTGTACAGAAAGAGAAACAGGCTGACATACAAGCAGCTTGACAGAAAGGAAGGTTACGGAGTTTACGAAGCAGCTGACGGAACAAGATATGAAGGAAGGTTGGTGAAGACAAGGAGGGGGAGAGAGAGCGATGGGGTCAGCGAGACGAGTACAACGAGTGTTTTGATGTTGTCTCAAGCTGGCGACACGACAAACCGCATGGAAACGGAACGAAGAGGGTAAGCTGCTTCATGCTAAGCTCACACCTGCCCTTGCCTCCACTCCTCTTCTATCTCCTCTCTCCTGTGATTTCCTCTCCTCTCTCCTCTCCTCTCCTCTCTCCCCTTCTCTCTCCACTCTCCTCCTATACACTGTCGTCGACTGTAACTGATCGTTTCAGCAGTTTGCAGATGGGGATGTCTACTTCGGCGAATGGGCAGACGGTCAGTTTCATGGTCGAGGAAGGTAAGGAAACAGAGGAGCAGCAGGAGCAGGATCAGGAGTGCAGGGACAGAGCCAGCTAGATGGAGAAGCAGCGAGAGAGCTGACACGTGTTTGAAGCTACACCTATTCCTCCGGCGAGAGATACGAGGGCGACTACTTCCAGGTGGAGAGAGGAGACCGGGTCGCTTGCCTGACTTGCTGGGATCAGGATCGAGCCGAAGGTCAGGGGACGTACGAGTGGCCCAACGGAGAGATTTACAAGGGTGAGGAGGAGAGAAGAGGTTCATGGCGGGTCTGGTTGAGAGCGCGAGCAGGAGAGTTTGTCAACGGTAAGAGACATGGCTTCGGCGTTCAGGAGTTTGCCAATGGCGAGCGATACGAAGTAAGGAGAGAAAGACGTGGAGGCGATATCTTTGACTTGAGACCACAGGGTTTCTGGAAGAATGGCGTGCGCTCTGGGAAGGGTCGGTAAGTCATTGAGGAGGCTGGAAGGGCAGAGGGGGAGGAGAGAAGAGAAGGAGGGAAAACGCGACAAGGCAAGGGGAAGGGAGGGACAATGACGTTTGTCTTTCAGGCACCTCTGGCCGAATGGCGACCGATACCGCGGAGAGTTTAAGGACGGAAAGGTGAAGGAGGAAGCTGTGGTGGTTGACAGGGAGGTGCGCACAAGAAACCGAGCTGAAGATTCCATTCACAGAGACACGGAATGGGAACTTACTTCTACGCGGACGGAAGGTAAGCAAGCCTCCTCGCTCCTCCTCGCTCCTCCGTTGCTGATAGCGATCAGGCGTCACTTCGGAAAGTTCGTCAACGACGAGAAGGCCCGGCCTCCTCCCTTCCCCCAGAATTTCAACCCACTGCCTGGTACCCTTCCTCCCCGTTCTCCGTTCCTTCCCTACTCAAACTTGCGCAGACGACGGGCTCCCTTTCACTTGGAGGATGACGAGGGTGAGGAGGAGAGAAGGAGCAGAGTCGAGATGACCTCTCGCGACAGGAACACCCCGACATCGAGCAGGAACGAGACATGATGGCAGGAGACGTTGACCAGACAGGGCGGCTGCTGCGGGCGGTGACCTGAAGATCATGTTGCCCTCCTCAACAAGACTGAGAGTGGCTTGTCAGGATGGACCCTTCCCCCTCAGTGCTGAAGACTTCCTTGGTGGAAGAGGGGAGGAGGCAGAGATGTGTGGCGCTGACGTGTGATGCAGTGGACGACGTCATGCCTGACGGGACCTCGGAGGTGGAGACGGAACTTGCTTGGTGTGCTCGTCGGAAGCCAAGGTTCATGGACAGCGTCTACGATCTCTTCTCATCTGGAGACTTCTTCTTGAACTGAAGACATCTACACCTCAGCAGGAGGCTCTCACACTGAGATAAGACAATTACAAGATAGGGATCAAAGAGGTGTAAAAGGAGGAAAGTTTGGATTCTCGAAATGAGGGTCGAACCGAAAGGAAAGGGATGCCAAGAGAAACAACAATGAAAGCTGCCATCTATCATCACATCAATCTATCATCTCATCAATCTATCATCACATCAATCTATCATCACATCAATCTATCATCACATCAATCTATCATCACATCAATCTATCATCTCATCAATCTATCATCTCATCAATCTATCATCACATCAATCTATCATCACATCAATCTATCATCTCATCAATCTATCATCTCATCAATCTATCATCTCATCAATCTATCATCTCATCAATCTATCATCTCATCAATCTATCATCACATCAGTCTATCATCTCATCAATCTATCATCTCATCAATCTATCATCTCATCAATCTATCATCTCATCAATCTATCATCTCATCAATCTATCATCTCATCAATCTATCATCTCATCAATCTATCATCTCATCAATCTATCATCACATCAATCTATCATCTCATCAATCTATCATCACATCAATCTATCATCACATCAATCTATCATCACATCAATCTATCATCGCGTAAGTCTATCATTGCATCAATAGAGGAGATGCAGGAGATGACAATATACATCAATATATATAGAATTCTCTTCTTTTTTCCAGAGTTAGTAAATCTTGAAGCGCCCTGTCTGTAAGATCCAACATCTGTACACAAATAGCTGTATATAAATTGCACTCATACAGCACGCAAATGCTCATCAGTTTTGGCACCACTGGTTTCTGACTGGTTTCTGGCAGCAGTTTTGGTCCATGACGGCCCATATAACAGATCTTTATTAAATGGCTGGCGTACGTATAGAATTTGAGATGCCTCTGAGGGACTAGGCGTGTCCGGTACGCTCCTGCGTCATGACTATGGGCCTTCCAAGCCATAGCATTTATTGCAGCGAGCATTTCTCCCTCCATCGTACTGACGAACATTTAAGTGAATATTTTCGACACCGCCTTCGATATCGAGGCGAATTGAGTCAAATAGAATTGAAACTTCAGCAGAAAACTTCAACAATGAAGCAGGGTTTTTACTTGCAGTCGATCGTCATTCAAACCAGCGTGAAGATCATCGGATAAAATGATTGTATCCTGCTGTACGCCTGTAGCAGGTACCCCTCCAGTAACACAGAGAAACCAGGGGGTGAAGGTGGTCAATTTAAAATCTTTTATATGAAGTTTACGTTTTAGGGAGAAGTACCCCGTGGTCTTCCCAGTTTCTTGGGAGTGATAGGGGTGGGTAGGAGAGAAGGCGGTGCAGCTTTTAAATTTGTTGTCCTCATCTCATCTACGGTTCGCCCACATCCATGATGCGATCGCCTCTCCTCCTCCTCCTCCTCCTCCTCCTCCTTGACCCTGCACATGCTTCCAGTCACGAAGAGCCTGTCCACCATCCGTCCAGCAAGGGGCTTCACGGCTCCTTCCACATCGCTCCCGATTTCAAGAAGCTGGCCGACACAATCGCACAAAACATGATGGCGGCGAAGCGAGCTCTCCAGCTCCACAAGCTCCAAGATGCTGGCAAGCCGCAGACAGGCAGCTCTGTCCGTCAATCTACATCCTGTCCAGACTCTACTCAGGTCATCGCGAACTGCAGCTTAGAGTACTCCAGCATGTACAGCCCAAGTGCCGACATGGCAAGCATTTGTCAATCGAGCAGCACCTGCGTCAGTCAGCTGCAGACGCTGTCGAGCAAGTACAAGAGCACAGCCGGATGCTCGACCGACTATCAGGCTCAGAGTGTCCAGGCCTGGCTGTTACAGATCAAATATGGCTGTGTGAAAGACGGAAGTAAGTACTGCGCGACCACATGGGCGAGCGCTACCGATTTGTCGTACAAGGTGGTGGACGCGAGCTGGATAAGACGTCGCGGCTGACAATGCTGTCAGGATCTGTGCAGCTCTGCGTGCTTCAGCCAGTACAGGACCATATACCAAGAAGTGTACGGGGCCTCTGAAGCCGAGTACCTCAACATGGTGTGCCAGAAGGACTCCAAAGGCA
Organism: Guillardia theta CCMP2712; assembly: GCF_000315625.1. Lineage (NCBI taxonomy): Eukaryota > Cryptophyceae > Pyrenomonadales > Geminigeraceae > Guillardia > Guillardia theta. The sequence continues at coordinate 464,353 of NW_005434639.1, forward strand.
ACTACTGCATGGACACGATGACGTCGTCAGAGACAGCAATGTCCGGCAGCATGATATGCTCTGAGTGCGGCGCGCTGGTACGGCCTGTCGGATCAGGAGGCAGAGAAGCTTGCGGGCTGACAACGTGCGACAGATGATAAAGATGTCCCAGTCGTCTGGCGCATCGATCGCTGACAGCAGCGTCGACATCGACACCGTATATGGGGCCATGTGCTCGAAAGGTGATCAGAGCCCGACGTGACCAAGCGCTATGAGCTGACGTCATGCTCAGACGGCGACTCCTACTGCTTTGACAAATTCATCGCGGCAGCTTTGTCCACCGGAGCCAGCGGCAGCAGCAGCTCCGAGACCTGTGACGGGACGAGCTCGACCTGTACCAACGTCTGTAAGGTACGCGCGAGTGCCAGACTGCTCCGGCCGCCTTCCTTCTCAATGAGTCTTGATGCCTCCCAGAACGACCTCAAGACGGTCAACGACATTGGCTGCTGCGCAGGCTCCATGCTCGCAGCGATCCCTGAATCGAAGAAAGAGGCCGAGAACGCGGCGAAGCTCTGCTCTCAAAGCCTGCCGAAGCCATGTGAGCTCTGACAGGCCGCACGCGGAGCTTGTGACAGCTGACGTCTCGAGGGGCTGCGCAGGCGGGGCGGGGCCCTCGTTCAACCTCAAGATCGAGATATCGAACCTCAAGCAGAGCTGGTACGCCGCAAACAAGGCCACCGCAGACCCCTTGGTGAGTCGCGTCATGTCTCGAGAGAGAAGGCGGCGCCATGCCTGATCTTGAGCAGCTCGCCACGGACATGAACTCGGCCTTCGGCACTACAGCTGGGCAGGTGAGAGAGAGCGCAGAGGCCCCGCCTGCGCGTGCGATGATGGGCGGGGGGATGACGAGAGGCTGGCAGGCGAAGATGGGGGCGTCGACGGCAGGAGCAGGCGGCACTTCCATCGACGTGAGCATCACCACCGCCAACAAAGATCAGGTAACTTCGCTAGACCCGTAAGCGCTGCTCTGATGACGTCACGGCTAGGGTACTGCGGTAGAGAACAACATCAAAAAGTACAAGGCGAGGCGGAGCGGAAGCGTAAGTCAAGGACTGTGTCTCTGACCGAAGGCGCTGACGGATGGCTGGTAGTCCCTTAGCCTGGCCACCACGAGCACAAACCTTCCCTCCGACGCCAAGATCGACCCGTCCAAGGCTTTAAGCGTCACGGTCTCGTCCTACGTCAAGGGCTCCTCGGCTGCCTCGCGATCTCTTGCGTGGTCGGTGCTGTCGGTGGTTGTGCTGAACGTGTTGGTGAGACCTGCGATGCCGGGGCTTGCGAGAGACCTGACGATCAAGGGCTGCTGCAGGTCGTGGGGAGGATGGGTGCTCATTGGTGAGGGATAGGATCCTACTGTGAGGATCCGGACTCGTGGAGTGCTCTTTTGGACAAGAGAAGTGGTAGCCATGAGGCATGAAGAGATCGCAGTCGGATGACCGCGTGAAGCTGATGCTTGACGGAGCCTATGTTGCTGACCGTACTCAATGACAACGTAGTCATTAGTCACTTGCCACAACACAATACTTACAAAGCTACCTACAAGAATACTTGATAACATACATGATCACGGATCTTTTACACGTTATCCTGGCCCGCGCACAGACCGACGGTGCTGCTCGATGAGAGCGTGTTGCCGACTGACCATCTCATTGAAACTAGCACTGAGTGTCTTCAAGGTCGTTTCGCAGGCCACTGGCCTGCAATACTTGATTAAGAGTAAAAACAAACCTTCCAGTCAACAATCAAGGATATTTGAAAACTTGACCAAGGAGATTCCTCAATGGCTGAAGATGATGTTCTCCAGTCGCTGGTGCGGTTATGGCAGCGGACGGCCTCCCCCTCCTCCCCCTCCTCCCTCCCTCCCCCCTCGTCCTCCTGCCTGCCCAGCGCTCCCGCAAGTCAGCTTCCTCAGCCCTCCAGTCACTCCTATCAAGCTGCGTTCCTGTCCTCCTGCGCAAGCCTTCCTCATGCGGCGAGGGTAGCCAAGATGAAAGCTACTCAAGAAGACTTGCTGCGAATGCTGCTGCTGGCCTGCCGGGAAAGGATCGACGGCCTTTGCTCATCCATGAGGATGAGCGAGGAGGAGAAGACGTCACATCCGGAGTTACTGAGCAGCGAGGTGTCTGAAGGGCTGCTGCTGAAGCTGGAGGATCTCGAAGCAAGGCTGACGAGGGACATGGAGAGCATGAGATCACTTCTTGCAGGAGTGGCTGAGTACGAGAACCTTCTCCGAGAGCGGGCGATGCTGGAAACAACCTTCACCGACTCCTCCAGGCTGCTGGATCGCACTTCGAACTCGTACACTCTTCGGCGATCGGAGGAGCGGTACAAGGCTCTGGTGCTCAAGATCATACCTGAGAGAAGGAAGGAGCTGCTGGGGACGAAGGTACCTTGACAGCCCAGATGAAGTGATACCAGCGGACGAGGAAGGTGTACGGGGACGAGGAGCAGAGCAGTCTCAGGTGAAGGCGAGCAGAGGAAATGATATGAAGGGATCGCAGAATGTTTCGAAAGAGAGGATAGTCCGCATCCAGCACAATCGTGACAGAGGCGAAGAGCACATCTCCCAAGTCTCACAGTCTATCTCCTTCATCTCTGCTGCAGAGCCTTCTATAGAGCCAGACGCTTCTCCAGGTCAACCGCTAGTCTCCTCTCTGCACAGTAGCTCAAGTGCTTGTAGCTCGGCGGTCGAAGAAGCAAGAGCGTGCTTCAAGCCTGCTGATGGACCGGGTGGAAGCCCTGGAGACCTGGGCAAGAGAGCGGTGCGACAGGGGTGGTGTTCTTGACTGCGTGGACGTCAGGTCCTGAAGCAGCAAGGAGAGATATCAGCGATGCAGGACCAGGAGAGGCTGATGAGACAAGGTCCGTGATGAGGCGGCTGGTTTTCTGTGCTAACCCCTCCTCGCAAGAGCTGGGAGAGTCGGACTCCAAGAGCAGAGACGCGGCTATCCACAAGCTGACAGTGAGGATGAGAAGAATGGAAGGTGGAGTTTCGGGGCGTCCTCCTGCCCCTGACATGAGCGCAGACATGATGAAGAGATGTCAAGTCGGACAAGACTCGCCCAAGGCAGAGGGTCACACCAATGGTGGGTCTGGCGCTTGCTGACATGCTGCAGAGAAATCCAAGAGCATGCCTGCGGATGCGTTGGTGCTGAAGAAGGATCATAGCAAACTCCAAGAATCGCTCAAGCTTGCCCAAGAAAAGATTGTGACGTTGGAGGTTCGGGTCGGGCGCTCGCACCGCCTTGTGACAAGCCGAGCAGGCCAAGCAAGGGAAGCTGATAGAGCAGCTGGCGGAGCTCTCGCTCAAGCTGCAAGGTGAGTCAGGAGGGAGAGACTCGATGGGATGAGCTCAGGATGAGGTGCAGACAAGAAGTTCGTCCAGCCGTTAGACCTCAAGTCTGCCTTTCAGAGCTTGTTCCAAGGCTTCACCAACGTCCTCGACCCCTCTCAGCCAAAACGAGCCGGTTCCCCAGCTTTCTCCTTCTCCTGCTCTGCTCCTGCCCTTGTTTACCTCCTGCTCTGCTCCTGCTCATCCTCCTTCTCGCCTTGTTGGATCCTCAAGTCTCTCTAGGTAACTCGGGTGAGGAGAAGAAGGTTCGCTTCGCCTACATCGGCGAGCACTTCGCTCACTCGCTACTGAGCGGCTTCAGCGCCATCGAGAAAGTGGAGAAGAAGCATCTTGAGCTCCTGGTCGAGCTGGAGGAGCAGCGGGAGAGGCACCAGCAGGAGAGGATCGAAATTTCCCGCAAGCTTGCGGACGTCCTGTCGAGATGCGACAACTGCGACACCGTGGCAGAAGAAGTTAAACTCGACCTGCAGGAGGTCGCTGCTCGCGCAGAGGAAGGGAGGGAGGCAGCTCGGAGCGTGTGCTGTCTGAGCGACGAAGTGATTTCCTGCCAGCAAGGCTTGGACGAACTCCGCTCGCGCACTGTCATGCTGGAAGAGAGGAGCGGGCAATCTGAGGGGAGCAAGTCAGCACAGAGACAGGGAGATGTAAAGCAGGAAGGAGGTACAAGAGAGTGCGGAGAAGAGCATGGGGAGGAGGGGAGGAGCGCGTTGGAGGATCTTTCCTCGCGCGTGTCTCTCCTTGAAGCTTCTCTGGCAGCCTCTGCTCCCTCTCCCTCTCCCTCTATATCCGCTGAGGCCATCAACGCGCTCAGTGAGGAGCTCACAGAGAGGATAGAGGAGTCTGCGGCGCGACGAGACAGCAGCCTGATGAAGACGCTGGAGGAGGCGATGCTCTCCTGCGTGTCGCGCGACGACGTGCGAGAGAGTCTGCTGCTGTATGCCAGCAAGAAGGACCTCAAGGCGAGCGAGAGCAGGACCTGGGAGCGCATCGCCAAGGTCGAGGAGGAGGGAGCGCAGACTTCTGCGATGATCAAGCTGGCGAGGAAGGAGCTGGAGGGGATGAAGAGTAGCTTCCTCCTCTCCTCGCAGGAGCTCGCGGCAAAGCTCTCGAGCCACGAAGAAGACTGTGCCGAGGCGGTAGACGCGCTGTCAGGCAGCATTGCACAAGTCTCGTCCGAGCTCTTCAAGTTTGCAGCAAGTCAGTCGGAGCTGTTTGTTCGACGCGACGAGCTCGCCAGCATTCGAACCTTGACGAGCAAGGCGGAGAGTGAAGACAACAGAAGCAGCGAGCTAGAGGAGGAGCGGGAGGGGGAAGAGACACAGCAGCATTCGAGGGAAGAGGAGGCAAAGAAGGATCAGGAGGGGAAAGGAGAGGGAAACTTGACGAGACAAATGGTATCAGCATGTGGGTATTGTTGACTTCATTGAAAATTAGCATTGCACTGCAGTGGTTTTCATCGAGGAATTTCAAATATGGACGACTGAAGACCACCCTGAAGACCATCAAAATAACAGAGGGTCTTGTGACTCTGTACGTAAAAACGATGATTCCTGCGTACAATACAACAATAAATCTATTACACTACTAAAATTTAAATATATTCCTATTGCAGTACAATGCTAATAATATCCAAATTAAAACACTTGAAAACACAATGACAAAATTTCTATTAAGATTATGTTCAATAAATATTAATCACCCATTGCAATAAATATTATTTCAATTAAAATAATATCCAATAAATATTAATCTTGAATCTTGTTGCCATATCAATGTAAATTAATGCTGCAGTGTGGTGCATAAATTACACAATGTAAAACGGCGGTATAGCATGAGCAAAGCGAATGCTATGATGAGCACGCAGTGCTCATCTATTCCATTGCAACTTGTGCTACACTTGTTATTCCTATTACACTAGAATACCAACAAGATTCAAGATTCAACATTGGAAAAATATATTATAACCCAATTATATTTATTGAACAAAATTTGAATAAGAATAATAAACAAGATATTTTTCTAATTTCATATCAATGTAAATCATTGCTGCATTGCGGTGCATAAATTACACAATGTAAAACGGCGGTATAGCATGAGCAACGCGAATGCTATGATGAGCGCGCAGTGCGAATCTATTCCATTGCAACTTGAGCTTCACTATTACACTCGCAAACCCTTGATTACAAGTCTTCAGTCGTCCATATTTGAAATTCCTCGATGAAAACCACTGCAGTGCAATGCTAATTTTCAATGAAGTCAACAATACCCACATGCTGATACCAAATGGTAGAATTCATACCTTTAAACACAGGCATGAATCCTTAATTAAAAAAATGAATCTGTTTCAATATCAGTGTCTAAAACATCAACAGATGCCTCCTAAAAAACAATTGGATGACCATATGCCACCAAATATTATCAAATCCGCTGATGCTCCTCTTCCTAAAACATTTATTGATTTAGAGATTCTTGATTAATTCATTTATAGAACTATTCAATAAAACAAAAATAAATCATATTTTTTTATACTTACTATATACACCTATGTCGTGCATGTTTTACACTTTTCCCACACATTTTAACAGCGTTACTGCATGAAATGCGGTGGGCAAGGCCCTATCACTGTTACACTTGCTAAACTTGATTACAATGCTTACCATTAATATATCCTTTCAATTATAGCATCACATCACTGTTTGTTTTCACAACATTTCAATAAATATCAACGAGCGTACCCACGGAGTGGCTTGAACAAACATATTATACATTTGTTTTCCTATTAATTATCTCAGGCATCACGAGCTTAAATAAGTGATGCTCCACCAATCAACCTATTGGAAATACATCTGCAACGATTCTCTCTTTTGAATGTGCGTGAACCTGTAACTCTATATCAACACAAATTTAACATTAATTATCAAAACCAATAAGTGCAACATTTTTTGTGTGGTGTGATCATGCACGCATATATACATCTGCAACCCGAATACATAAGCAACGATTCTCTCTTTTGGAAATACATCTGCAACTTTTTGGATGTGCGTGAACCTATAACTCTATAGTAACCTATATCATTCACACCAATAAGTGCAATCCGTTTTTTTGTGTGGTTTGATCATACACTCATATATACATGTGCAACCAATTGGAAATACATCAGCAACCTGAATGTATCTGCAACTTTTTGGATGTGCGTGAACCTATAACTCTATAGTAACCTATATCATTCACACCAATAAGTGTAATACGTTTTTTTGTGTGGTGTGATCATACACTCATATACACATCTGCAACCAATTGAAAATACATCAGCAACCCGAATGCATCCGCAACGATTCTCTCTTTTGAATTTGCGTGACTCTGTTAACCTGTGACAACTCAAATCTAACATTAAATATTAAAACCAATAAGTGCAACCTTTTTTGTGTGGTTGCCTCCGGCAAGCACAGCGTGTGATGATACACGCATATATACATCTGCAACCCGAATGCATCAGGAACCAATTGGAAAGACATTTGCAACCTTTTGGATGTGCGTGAACCTGTAACTCTATAGTAACCTATATCATTCACACCAATAAGTGCAATACGTTTTTTTGTGTGGTTTGATCATACACTCATATATACATGTGCAACGATTCTCTCTTTTGAATGTGCGTGAACATGTAACTCTATGACAACCCAAATCTAATATTAAAACCAAAAAGTGCAATACGTTTTTTGTGTGGTTGCCTCCGGCAAGCAAAGCGGCAAAGCGTGTGATGATACACTCATATATACATCTGCAACCCGAATGCATCAGGAACCAATTGGAAATACATTTGCAACCAATTGGATGTGCGTGAACCTGTAACTCTATAGTAACCTATATCATTCACACCAAAAAGTGCAATCCATTTTTTTGTGTGGTGTGATCATGCACGCATATACACATCTGCAACCAATTGGAAATATATCTGCAACCCGAATGCATCAGGAACCAATTGGAAATACATTTTCAACCAATTGGATGTGCGTGAACCTGTAACTCTATATATCAAGTTAAATCTAATTTATCATTCCCACCAAAAAGTGCAATCCATTTTTTTGTGTGGTGTGATCATGCACGCATATACACATCTGCAACCAATTGGAAATATATCTGCAACCCGAATGCATCAGGAACCAATTGGAAATACATTTGCAACCAATTGGATGTGCGTGAACCTGTAACTCTATAGTAACCTATATCATTCCCACCAAAAAGTGCAATCCATTTTTTTGTGTGGTGTGATCATGCACTCATATAAAAAGTAAAGCTTTTGTGGTGTGAGTACTTAAAAAAATGAACATTGAAATATAAGATTAAGATAGAAAAATGTCTGATTCCCTAGAAAATTCATTAGGGAAAATAGAGATAGATATGAAAGAATATGTAGAAGAATGGAAAATAGAAGAAGATGTGATAACTTATGGGAAACATATATGTTGTGTATGCAATGAAGAAGAAGCGACAATAGAATGTGAGCAATGCAAATCATATCCGATATGTATAGATTGTATAAATAATCTAAAGAAGAGATATGTATATTACAAAGAGATATTTGAAGTGAAGGGGATAACACGTAAATATGATGAGAGACATAGTCATAAGATAACATTTGAATGTCCATTGTGTAGGAAGGTGAATGAGATAAGCATGTGGAAAGAAGAATTAACGAAGGAGGATGTGATAAAATTCACGTTTGGAGATTATGCATTTATCTCAATGCTAGTGAATGAGAATAAAATCCTGAATGAAAGCATGAAAAACTCATATCATAGAGATTATCAAGGAGATTATGAAGGAAAACATAGAATTGAAGGACTACAAGAAAAGATATGAAGACTTGATGAGATATATAAATGAGAAGAAAGATATATTTGATAAAGAATCGTGCAATATAGAGAATCAGAAATTAAGATTTAAATTGAGCGATAGTGTAAGGGAAATAAAAGAATTGAAGAGAGAGAAAATGTTGCTAAGAGCATATAATGAAGGTTTATGTCACATGATGGAAAAATATAAATCAATGGTGAAAGAAAGTTTTATGAAAGTGGATAGATATACGAAGAGAAAAAGGGATGAATTCATAGGAAAACTAGAATTGCGAATGAGAATAAATGTAAAAGTGAGAGAGGATAACACTCATGAATGTTATAGTTCATGGATATAAAGGTTTTTTATTTATAAAGAGTAAATGTCGTGTTCAGAAAAACAAAGGGGGGAAGCAAAAGAGGATAAACGAGAATATAGCAACAGGAAGAATAGAGAACACAAGGAACGAATGAAGGCAGACGGTACAATAAAGAAATATTATGATCAGATAAACTCATTGAACAGGGAGAAATATCAAAAGAATGAAGAATTCCACAAGATGATGAATGAAATAGTAAGAAGGAATCAACATAGAAGATATAATGAAGACCCAGAATATAGAGAGAAGATCAAGAAGAGGAATCAAGAAAGATATTATATGAAAAAACAAGCTGCATTAACAGCAAAAGCAGGTTTGTGCGAAGGAGAAGATGATCAAACCTTCCTTTCCGAGTCCATCCATGCTTCTATCGTCGACCTTTGCATTGTCAAGATATGGAAAACATCCATCAATTCTATCCAATGAATTTGGATAGCCCTCAGGTTGCCTCGACTTTGAACCATATCAGTCCAAGGCCAGACCGTCGTTTGCCGTCATGGGACCTGAAAACCTGGAGGGGAGTAGAGTACTTTGCTTGGATGGAAGGCTTCCTTGATTGCAAAGGTAGACCAGATGTCAGCACATTTATGAGCTTTGTTGGAAATGGATATTTGTTTTCACCAGCATCTGTTGTCGGCAATACCATACAGGGATATTTCAGTCTGTCATGTCAGGTGAATCAGCTACAGTATGAAAAGGAAATGCTTACTAGGGAAAATATGGCGCTGAAAGAGTTGTTGCCAAACGTAGACAGAATTTTGAACTTGACGTTCGAAGACATTTGGAAAGCCAATTATCCCAATGATAAGTGCCCCATGAATGTCGAAGATATCCCCAAGGAGTTCGAGTATCGGAAGGAAAAAATTCTCAAAGACATTTTCTCCGAGGTTGGGTCATTATCTGCTTTGTTGTCAAAAGGTATTCGTCAGATGTCTGGGCTTAATGGCTCTAGTCAGGCTGGAAAGGCATTCGGCCATCTTTCCACGTTGAGGCAAAATCCGGATTCATTGTTTCATTTCGAAAATTTTTTGACAGGATATGCTCACGCAATTGCACCGAATTTGGACAGCCGTTGTGAGAGAAATCGCAAAGTCAAAAAAGCCATCCAGAGCTTGTATGATGCAATAGCTCCCAACGTGGATGAAGTTGGTCTCTTGACTATGGGTCAACAGCTGACACACAAATCTTTGAAATTCGTTCATGACATGATGAAAAAATGCGGAGTCAAAATATTTGGAAGTACATCTTCTATCAGTACTTCGAGAGCCAAGCAGAAGAAGCTTGTGACTGACATGGTGGACGGAATCAATGAACTTCCTGGCGGACATGGTGCTTCCATTCTCAAATTGCTCGAACTGTTGTTCATGAAGCTTGCGCGAGAAGATCCAAACATGTACCTTGTAGAATCCTTGGTGCTTTCCCTCTGTTTCGATAGCACGAGATTGGGATCATCAGCTCAGTCAGGTACAGAACAGACAGAGTTTGCAATGAATCTCATAGCTGTGTGGAACAAGGCGGTTGACGTTGCAAACTCTATGTTTGACCAGGAGACCAGAATGAATTCGCCTGCTTCATATATCTCTTTCTTGTTGTTGTACCTGAAGGACACTATCGAGAATATTGACAAGAATCTGTGGAATGTCTATGGTTTTGATTTGAAAAGCATCTTGAAGGATCTGTTTGTCACTTGTGAGAACGGAGAGATCAAGAAAATCAAAGCTGGACTTCACTTCTACAAGGACAAAGATGGGGTTTTGAACTGCATTGGGGGACGTGATAGAACAGCCAGTGATCCGAATTCCACACCTGATCTCGTCATTGAAATAAAAAATATTTGGCCTACCCCACCTTAAGACATATGACATAAAAACAAGGGGTAGTCATCGGCTGTCTTGCCTGAGCGGACGGGTGCCTAGAAGATTCAGAAACTTTTTGGTACAAAATTTGTACGAAGGGGTCAGGACCCCTCTGGTACAAAACATGCAACGATTTGGTACAAGTATTTTAAAGCCCGTACAAACAAAATGGTCTGGTACAATAAATTCCAGAAGGGACTTGGAACGGAATGCAACCTAAACCTGCTAAAAAACCAGCTAAACTGCATCCTAATTCCCTGTTAGCATTGGAACTGATGCATTCGGGTTGCAGATATATTTCCAATTGGTTGCAGATGTGTATATGCGTGCATGATCACACCACACAAAAAAATGGATTGCACTTTTTGGTGTGAATGATATAGGTTACTATAGAGTTACAGGTTCACGCACATCCAATTGGTTGCAAATGTATTTCCAATTGGTTCCTGATGCATTCGGGTTGCAGATGTATATATGAGTGTATCATCACACGCTTTGCCGCTTTGCTTGCCGGAGGCAACCACACAAAAAACGTATTGCACTTTTTGGTTTTAATATTAGATTTGGGTTGTCATAGAGTTACATGTTCACGCACATTCAAAAGAGAGAATCGTTGCACATGTATATATGAGTGTATGATCAAACCACACAAAAAAACGTATTGCACTTATTGGTGTGAATGATATAGGTTACTATAGAGTTACAGGTTCACGCACATCCAAAAGGTTGCAAATGTCTTTCCAATTGGTTCCTGATGCATTCGGGTTGCAGATGTATATATGCGTGTATCATCACACGCTGTGCTTGCCGGAGGCAACCACACAAAAAAGGTTGCACTTATTGGTTTTAATATTTAATGTTAGATTTGAGTTGTCACAGGTTAACAGAGTCACGCAAATTCAAAAGAGAGAATCGTTGCGGATGCATTCGGGTTGCTGATGTATTTTCAATTGGTTGCAGATGTGTATATGAGTGTATGATCACACCACACAAAAAAACGTATTACACTTATTGGTGTGAATGATATAGGTTACTATAGAGTTATAGGTTCACGCACATCCAAAAAGTTGCAGATACATTCAGGTTGCTGATGTATTTCCAATTGGTTGCACATGTATATATGAGTGTATGATCAAACCACACAAAAAAACGGATTGCACTTATTGGTGTGAATGATATAGGTTACTATAGAGTTATAGGTTCACGCACATCCAAAAAGTTGCAGATGTATTTCCAAAAGAGAGAATCGTTGCTTATGTATTCGGGTTGCAGATGTATATATGCGTGCATGATCACACCACACAAAAAATGTTGCACTTATTGGTTTTGATAATTAATGTTAAATTTGTGTTGATATAGAGTTACAGGTTCACGCACATTCAAAAGAGAGAATCGTTGCAGATGTATTTCCAATAGGTTGATTGGTGGAGCATCACTTATTTAAGCTCGTGATGCCTGAGATAATTAATAGGAAAACAAATGTATAATATGTTTGTTCAAGCCACTCCGTGGGTACGCTCGTTGATATTTATTGAAATGTTGTGAAAACAAACAGTGATGTGATGCTATAATTGAAAGGATATATTAATGGTAAGCATTGTAATCAAGTTTAGCAAGTGTAACAGTGATAGGGCCTTGCCCACCGCATTTCATGCAGTAACGCTGTTAAAATGTGTGGGAAAAGTGTAAAACATGCACGACATAGGTGTATATAGTAAGTATAAAAAAATATGATTTATTTTTGTTTTATTGAATAGTTCTATAAATGAATTAATCAAGAATCTCTAAATCAATAAATGTTTTAGGAAGAGGAGCATCAGCGGATTTGATAATATTTGGTGGCATATGGTCATCCAATTGTTTTTTAGGAGGCATCTGTTGATGTTTTAGACACTGATATTGAAACAGATTCATTTTTTTAATTAAGGATTCATGCCTGTGTTTAAAGGTATGAATTCTACCATTTGGTATCAGCATGTGGGTATTGTTGACTTCATTGAAAATTAGCATTGCACTGCAGTGGTTTTCATCGAGGAATTTCAAATATGGACGACTGAAGACTTGTAATCAAGGGTTTGCGAGTGTAATAGTGAAGCTCAAGTTGCAATGGAACAGATTCGCACTGCGCGCTCATCATAGCATTCGCGTTGCTCATGCTATACCGCCGTTTTACATTGTGTAATTTATGCACCGCAATGCAGCAATGATTTACATTGATATGAAATTAGAAAAATATCTTGTTTATTATTCTTATTCAAATTTTGTTCAATAAATATAATTGGGTTATAATATATTTTTCCAATGTTGAATCTTGAATCTTGTTGGTATTCTAGTGTAATAGGAATAACAAGTGTAGCACAAGTTGCAATGGAATAGATGAGCACTGCGTGCTCATCATAGCATTCGCTTTGCTCATGCTATACCGCCGTTTTACATTGTGTAATTTATGCACCACACTGCAGCATTAATTTACATTGATATGGCAACAAGATTCAAGATTAATATTTATTGGATATTATTTTAATTGAAATAATATTTATTGCAATGGGTGATTAATATTTATTGAACATAATCTTAATAGAAATTTTGTCATTGTGTTTTCAAGTGTTTTAATTTGGATATTATTAGCATTGTACTGCAATAGGAATATATTTAAATTTTAGTAGTGTAATAGATTTATTGTTGTATTGTACGCAGGAATCATCGTTTTTACGTACAGAGTCACAAGACCCTCTGTTATTTTGATGGTCTTCAGGGTGGTCTTCAGTCGTCCATATTTGAAATTCCTCGATGAAAACCACTGCAGTGCAATGCTAATTTTCAATGAAGTCAACAATACCCACATGCTGATACCATATTTGGTTGCAGCGCAGGTGAGCACCCCTACAGTTTAGCGTAAATCAAGGGGTGAAGGTGATCAATCTAAAACCCTTTATATGAAGTTGACATTTTAGGGAGAAGTACCCCGTGGTCTTCCCAGTTTCTTGGGAGTGATAGGGGTGGGTAGGGGAGAAAGGCGGTGCCGCGCTCAAATTCATGATGCGATCGCCTCTCCTCCTCCTCCTCCTCCTCCTCCTCCTTGACCCCGCACATGCTTCCAGTCACGAAGAGCCTGTCCACCATCCATCCAGCAAGGGGCTTCACGGCTCCTTCCACATCGCTCCCGATTTCAAGAAGCTGGCCGACACAATCGCACAAAACATGATGGCGGCGAAGCGAGCTCTCCAGCTCCACAAGCTCCAAGATGCTGGCAAGCTGCAGACAGGCAGCTCTGTCCGTCAATCTACATCCTGTCCAGACTCTACTCAGGTCATCGCGAACTGCAGCTTAGAGTACTCCAGCATGTACAGCCCAAGTGCCGACATGGCAAGCATTTGTCAATCGAGCAGCACCTGCGTCAGTCAGCTGCAGACGCTGTCGAGCAAGTACAAGAGCACAGCCGGATGCTCGACCGACTATCAGGCTCAGAGTGTCCAGGCCTGGCTGTTACAGATCAAATATGGCTGTGTGAAAGACGGAAGTAAGTACTGCGCGACCACATGGGCGAGCGCTACCGATTTGTCGTACAAGGTGGTGGACGCGAGCTGGATAAGACGTCGCGGCTGACAATGCTGTCAGGATCTGTGCAGCTCTGCGTGCTTCAGCCAGTACAGGACCATATACCAAGAAGTGTACGGGGCCTCTGAAGCCGAGTACCTCAACATGGTGTGCCAGAAGGACTCCAAAGGCAACTACTGCATGGACACGATGACGTCGTCAGAGACAGCAATGTCCGGCAGCATGATATGCTCTGAGTGCGGCGCGCTGGTACGGCCTGTCGGATCAGGAGGCAGAGAAGCTTGCGGGCTGACAACGTGCGACAGATGATAAAGATGTCCCAGTCGTCTGGCGCATCGATCGCTGACAGCAGCGTCGACATCGACACCGTATATGGGGCCATGTGCTCGAAAGGTGATCAGAGCCCGACGTGACCAAGCGCTATGAGCTGACGTCATGCTCAGACGGCGACTCCTACTGCTTTGACAAATTCATCGCGGCAGCTTTGTCCGCCGCAGCCAGCGGCGGCAGCAGCTCCGAGACCTGTGACGGGACGAGCTCGACCTGTACCAACGTCTGTAAGGTACGCGCGAGTGCCAGACTGCTCCGGCCGCCTTCCTTCTCAATGAGTGCCGAAAGTAAACATGCCCTAATGAAACCCAACATTTTTTACGTTGATCTGAAGAATCTAGGACGAGGAGCAGAAAAGAATAATGAAAGAGGCCGAGAACGCGGCGAAGCTCTGCTCTCAAAGCCTGCCGAAGCCATGTGAGCTCTGACAGGCCGCACGCGGAGCTTGTGACAGCTGACGTCTCGAGGGGCTGCGCAGGCGGGGCGGGGCCCTCGTTCAACCTCAAGATCGAGATATCGAACCTCAAGCAGAGCTGGTACGCCGCAAACAAGGCCACCGCAGACCCCTTGGTGAGTCGCGTCATGTCTCGAGAGAGAAGGCGGCGCCATGCCTGATCTTGAGCAGCTCGCCACGGACATGAACTCGGCCTTCGGCACTACAGCTGGGCAGGTGAGAGAGAGCGCAGAGGCCCCGCCTGCGCGTGCGATGATGTGCGGGGGGATGACGAGAGGCTGGCAGGCGAAGATGGGGACGTCGACGGCAGGAGCAGGCGGCACTTCCATCGACGTGAGCATCACCACCGCCAACAAAGATCAGGTAACTTCGCTAGACCCGTAAGCGCTGCTCTGATGACGTCACGGCTAGGGTACTGCGGTAGAGAACAACATCAAAAAGTACAAGGCAAGGCGGAGCGGAAGCGTAAGTCAAGGACTGTGTCTCTGACCGAAGGCGCTGACGGATGGCTGGTAGTCCCTTAGCCTGGCCACCACGAGCACAAACCTTCCCTCCGACGCCAAGATCGACCCGTCAAAGGGTTTCAGCGTCACGGTCTCGTCCTACGTCAAGGCCTCCTCGGCTGCCTCGCGATCTCTTGCGTGGTCGGTGCTGTCGGTGGTTGTGCTGAACGTGTTGGTGAGACCTGCGATGCTGGGGCTTGCGAGAACCTGACGATCAAGGGCTGCTGCAGGTCGTGGGGAGGATGGGTGCTCATTGGTGAGGGATAGGATCCTACTGTGAGGATCCGGACTCGTGGAGTGCTCTTTTGGACAAGAGAAGTGGTAGCCATGAGGCATGAAGAGATCGCAGTCGGATGACCGCGTGAAGCTGATGCTTGACGGAGCCTATGTTGCTGACCGTACTCAATGACAACGTAGTCATTAGTCACTTGCCACAACACAACACTTACAAAGCTACCTAGAAGAATACTTGATAACATTATACATGATCACGGATCTTTTACACGTTATCCTGGCCCGCGCACAGACCGACGGTGCTGCTCGATGAGAGCGTGTTGCCGACTGACCATCTCATTGAAACTAGCACTGAGTGTCTTCAAGGTCGTTTCGCAGGCCACTGGCCTGCAATACTTGATTAAGAGTAAAAACAAACCTTCCAGTCAACAATCAAGGATATTTGAAAACTTGACCAAGGAGATTCCTCAATGGCTGAAGATGATGTTCTCCAGTCGCTGGTGCGGTTATGGCAGCGGACGGCCTCCCCCTCCTCCCCCTCCTCCCTCCCTCCCCCCTCGTCCTCCTGCCTGCCCTGCGCTCCCGCAAGTCAGCTTCCTCAGCCCTCCAGTCACTCCTATCAAGCTGCGTTCCTGTCCTCCTGCGCAAGCCTTCCTCATGCGGCGAGGGTAGCCAAGATGAAAGCTACTCAAGAAGACTTGCTGCGAATGCTGCTGCTGGCCTGCCGGGAAAGGATCGACGGCCTTTGCTCATCCATGAGGATGAGCGAGGAGGAGAAGACGTCACATCCGGAGTTACTGAGCAGCGAGGTGTCTGAAGGGCTGCTGCTGAAGCTGGAGGATCTCGAAGCAAGGCTGACGAGGGACATGGAGAGCATGAGATCACTTCTTGCAGGAGTGGCTGAGTACGAGAACCTTCTCCGAGAGCGGGCGATGCTGGAAACAACCTTCACCGACTCCTCCAGGCTGCTGGATCGCACTTCGAACTCGTACACTCTTCGGCGATCGGAGGAGCGGTACAAGGCTCTGGTGCTCAAGATCATACCTGAGAGAAGGAAGGAGCTGCTAGAAGCGATAGAGGAGTGGGAGAGGAGCAACGGGAAGGCGTTCTTGACGTGGGGACGAAGGTACCTGGACAGCCCAGATGAAGTGATACCAGCGGACGAGGAAGGTGTACGGGGACGAGGAGCAGAGCAGTCTCAGGTGAAAGAGAGGATAGTCCGCATCCAGCACAATCGTGACAGAGGCCAAGAGCACATCTCCCAAGTGTCACAGTCTATCTCCTTCGTCTCTGCTGCAGAGCCTTCTATAGAGCCAGACGCTTCTCCAGGTCAACCGCTAGTCTCCTCTCTGCACAGTAGCTCAAGTGCTTGTAGCTCGGCGGTCGAAGAAGCAAGAGCGTGCTTCAAGCCTGCTGATGGACCGGGTGGAAGCCCTGGAGACCTGGGCAAGAGAGCGGTGCGACAGGGGTGGTGTTCTTGACTGCGTGGACGTCAGGTCCTGAAGCAGCAAGGAGAGATATCAGCGATGCAGGACCAGGAGAGGCTGATGAGACAAGGTCCGTGATGAGGCTGCTGATTTCTGTGCTAACCCCTCCTCGCAAGAGCTGGGAGAGTCGGACTCCAAGAGCAGAGACGCGGCTATCCACAAGCTGACAGTGAGGATGAGAAGAATGGAAGGTGGAGTTTCGGGGCGTCCTCCTGCCCCTGACATCAGCGCAGACATGATGAAGAGATGTCAAGTCGGACAAGACTCGCCCAAGGCAGAGGGTCACACCAATGGTGGGTCTGGCGCTTGCTGACATGCTGCAGAGAAATCCAAGAGCATGCCTGCGGATGCGTTGGTGCTGAAGAAGGATCATAGCAAACTCCAAGAATCGCTCAAGCTTGCCCAAGAAAAGATTGTGACGTTGGAGGTTCGGGTCGGGCGCTCGCACCGCCTTGTGACAAGCCGAGCAGGCCAAGCAAGGGAAGCTGATAGAGCAGCTGGCGGAGCTCTCGCTCAAGCTGCAAGGTGAGTCAGGAGGGAGAGACTCGATGGGATGAGCTGAGGATGAGGTGCAGACAAGAAGTTCGTCCAGCCGTCAGACCTCAAGTCTGCCTTTCAGAGCTTGTTCCAAGGCTTCACCAACGTCCTCGACCCCTCTCAGCCAAAACGAGCCGGTTCCCCAGCTTTCTCCTTCTCCTGCTCTGCTCCTGCCCTTGTTTACCTCCTGCTCTGCTCCTGCTCATCCTCCTTCTCGCCTTGTTGGACCCTCAAGTCTCTCTAGGTAACTCGGGTGAGGAGAAGAAGGTTCGCTTCGCCTACATCGGCGAGCACTTCGCTCACTCGCTACTGAGCGGCTTCAGCGCCATCGAGAAAGTGGAGAAGAAGCATCTTGAGCTCCTGGTCGAGCTGGAGGAGCAGCGGGAGAGGCACCAGCAGGAGAGGATCGAAATTTCCCGCAAGCTTGCGGACGTCCTGTCGAGATGCGACAACTGCGACACCGTGGCAGAAGAAGTTAAACTCGACCTGCAGGAGGTCGCTGCTCGCGCAGAGGAAGGGAGGGAGGCAGCTCGGAGCGTGTGCTGTCTGAGCGACGAAGTGATTTCCTGCCAGCAAGGCTTGGACGAACTCCGCTCGCGCACTGTCATGCTGGAAGAGAGGAGCGGGCAATCTGAGGGGAGCAAGTCAGCACAGAGACAGGGAGATGTTAAGCAGGAAGGAGGTACAAGAGAGTGCGGAGAAGAAGATGGGGAGGAGGGGAGGAGCGCGTTGGAGGATCTTTCCTCGCGCGTGTCTCTCCTTGAAGCTTCTCTGGCTGCCTCTGCTCCCTCTCCCTCTCCCTCTATATCCGCTGAGGCCATCAACGCGCTCAGTGAGGAGCTAACAGAGAGGATGGAGGAGTCTGCGGCGCGACGAGACAGCAGCCTGATGAAGACGCTGGAGGAGGCGATGCTCTCCTGCGTGTCGCGCGACGACGTGCGAGAGAGTCTGCTGCTGTATGCCAGCAAGAAGGACCTCAAGGCGAGCGAGAGCAGGACCTGGGAGCGCATCGCCAAGGTCGAGGAGGAGGGAGCGCAGACTTCTGCGATGATCAAGCTGGCGAGGAAGGAGCTGGAGGGGATGAAGAGTAGCTTCCTCCTCTCCTCGCAGGAGCTCGCGGCAAAGCTCTCGAGCCACGAAGAAGACTGTGCCGAGGCGGTAGACGCGCTGTCAGGCAGCATTGCACAAGTCTCGTCCGAGCTCTTCAAGTTTGCAGCAAGTCAGTCGGAGCTGTTTGTTCGACGCGACGAGCTCGCCAGCATTCGAACCTTGACGAGCAAGGCGGAGAGTGAAGACAACAGAAGCAGCGAGCTAGAGGAGGAGCGGGAGGGGGAAGAGACACAGCAGC
The DNA here is from genome assembly GCF_000315625.1 of Guillardia theta CCMP2712. Taxonomy (NCBI): domain Eukaryota; class Cryptophyceae; order Pyrenomonadales; family Geminigeraceae; genus Guillardia; species Guillardia theta. Next base: position 483,266 of record NW_005434639.1, read on the forward strand.
ATTCGAGGGAAGAGGAGGCAAAGAAGGATCAGGAGGGGAAAGGAGAGGGAAAGAGAGAGCAAACAGATGTCAAGAAGAGGGAAGAGAAATGCAGAGAAGGGCTGAAAGGGAGCGACGAGGATCAAAGAGGAGAAGAGGAGCTCGAGCACGAGGAGCATGAGCAGCAGCAAACGAGGAAGCAGCACCACGAACAGAACGAGGATACCATGCATGACAGAGAGGACGGGGACACGAGAAGTCAGAAGCTTGAGGCAGCGAAGGAGAGGGGGGAGGAGGAGCACAGGGCTAGAGAGGTCACGAGAGAGGGGAGGGAGGAGGGGTCGCGTGAGAGCGCCATGGAAGCATCTCAAGCGTCGCTGGGCATGAAGAAGAAGGTGCGGCTTGGCGCGCTCTGCTCTGCTTGCTGCTGATAGGTGGACGCAGTCGCTCAAGCTCAGGCACGAGGAGCGGCTGAGGATGAGAACGATGAACAAGCTGCTGGGAAGGTGAAGATGGAGGAGGAGGCGGACGGAAAGTTTGTGTGATTTTGTACATCATCGTATGAACACTTCGTAATGAAACAGAGCCAAGGACGTCGCCACCATCCCCAGCAGCACCCCCAGTGTCGTGCCCACCACAACCTCTAGCCAGACCCACGTGCCCTCACCCGCCCCCTGCTGGCCCGTCAAGAGGAGCAGGAGGAGGAGGCACGTCGCTTACCTGCTGAGAGGTAGGAACTAGCCTTGTCCCGTTGGTCTGCATCCACTCCAGCCCGTTGTGCAGATTCATCCCTGCCGCACTCTCATCTCCTGCTCTCCTCCTCCTTCACCGCCACCCTTCCCCCTCCTTCTCTTCTCCCCCCTGCTCTCACTCGCCCCCTCTCGCTGCCCCCACAGCCTCCTCGTCAAGACGAACCGAAGACAGCAGACACGAAGACTCCCGCGCTCAACCACGCCAGGGCCATCTGGAAGGCAACCTGCAAAGACGTGACCTTCCATCTCATTCGCCCCCTCCACGTCCTTCTCCGTCCTCCCCTCCTCTCCTCTCCTCTCCTCACCCTCTCCCCGCTCCCTCCTCCCCCCTCACCTCCGCGCGCAGAAGTTTGTTTTGCGAGTAGCTCAGTTTCAGCTGAACCAGCATCTTGCTGTCATGGATTTCCTGCTTGAGGTGAGCCCAACGAAAGATGGGAAGGGGGGACAGGGGAGCTGGGAGGGACAGGCAGCAAGTGGATGGATAGAAGGGAGGAAGGGAGCGGAAGAAGAGTGAGGTTAGGAGCAGAGATGGAGCGGCATAGAAGGGAGGGAGACGGGTAGAAGGCGAGGAATGAGAGCGGGGAGATAGGGGAGGGGAAAAGGAGAAGAGGAGGAGAGGAGAGGGGGAGAGGAGAGGGGGAGAGGGGGAGAGGGGGAGAGGAGAGGAGGAGAGGGGGAGAGGGGGAGACTGAGGGAGACGGGAGGAACCTTGAGGATCTTTCTCAAGTTGAATCTTCAGATATCCACACGTCAGCAGTGGCTCGTCAACCGTCTCCTCCAAACCTCAAGTTGAGAAGCTCGACCATGTAGCCGTCCAGTCGACCCTCCACCTTGAGGCCAGTCAGAGGCCGATCCCCATCCTCCCTCCTCCCGCCTGCTCCCTCCTGTTCCCTGCTATTTCTCCCTCCTTCTTGCTCCTCTTGCCCTCCCATCCTGTCCAATTTCCCCTTCCCCCCCCCCTCCTCCTTCCTCTTTTTCCTCACTCCCTCCTGCTGCTCCCTCCTTCACGTTCACCTGCATCTTCTTGTACATGAAGTCGCCCTCCTGTGGCTCCGGTCTCTCGGGTTCTTCTTCTCCACCGGCAGCCCTGCAGATCCTCACTTCCTCCTCTCAATTTCTCCCTCCAGCTCCCACTCCCTTACCCTGAATCATGCACGGATTCCAACGCAGCATACACTCCGTCAACCTTCTCTGTTCGTTAGATTCCGATTCCACTTCTCCATCCACGTCCCCCCTCCCCCTTCCCCGTAAATGTCTCTCTCCCTCCCTCTCCCTCTCTCCCTCCCTCGCCCTCTCCCTCTGTTCCTCCTCGGGGCGCCTCGTCTCCACCTGCCGCAGCATATCCTCGAGCTGCACCTGCATTAGCGTTCGACAAGAGACTCGCTCGCTCTCACCCGCGAGCGGAGGCAGTAGAGCCGATGGAGCTGGGGCAGAGAGTGAGCGGCGGCTAGAGGACAGGAGAGCTCACGTCCTGACTACCGATCCTCTTTTTCATGGACAGTTGGATCATGGCACTGAGAGTGAACGGGGATCAGCGGAGGAGGCTTGTTTCCTAGGGGGCTGGTACCTGCTGTAGATATGGAGTTGGATCTGGTCGATGTAGCTACAAGGCAGTGAGAGGCGAAGCTGGAAGGACGAGGAGGCGTCAACCTCTGTAGGACGGTGTCAACCAGTGCGTCCATGACAACCAGCTGGAAGTCCTGCTGGGACTGTCCAACATCATCAGGACGGTGGAGAGGAGACGCCGTTTGCCCTTTACCTCCTCCTTCCTCCTCAAGATTTCACTGCGGAGCTGCTGCAGCAAACCCTCGTCGCCTTCGGGAACAACCTGCTCGGAAGTTAATTTCTCTGGCACTTTCCTCTCCCTTCCCCGCTTCTTCTCCCCTCCCCTCAGCCTCCTCCTTCCCTTCCCTCTCTCTCTCTCGCCCCTCGTCCTACATCACGTTCACTCACCACATAGGCAGCTCGCTCCATGATTACTGCGCGGAGAGGGTCCAGACCTGCTCAAATCACACGATCAGACAAGGAGAGAGGGTCGAGAGAAGAAGGAGGAGGAAGTAGAGGAGGAGGAAGGAGAGAAGCAGAGAAGAGAAGGGAAGAGAGAAGGACGAAGAGGAGGGGGAGGGAGGAGAGGAGCGCATGAACGAGATCAACGCACCCACTACAATCGCTCCCTCCTTCACAATTACAGCGGCAGTAGAAAGCGTCTGCAGGCCGCAGCATGACAACGAGCTAGCCGGGAGGGAGCAAGACCTGAAGAGGACGGAGGTCTCGCATGCGGAGAAACTGGTCGGACATGCAGGATGACTCGCGGAAGAAGCTGCAGTGAAGCATACATGTCACAAGGCAGAGGAAGAGACGTCCTCATCTTCAGGCTCACTGAGTCGTCTTCTTGCTTCCTCCATGCCATGGCTTCCCTTGCAGGTCCACCTGCCCAGTTCCCCTCACCCTCCCCGCGCATGCCCTCCTGACTCACGTTGGGGAATAGAATCTTCCGCAGGCCCGTCTCAACTTTCATCCCAACAAAGTACTCAGCGAGCAGACCAAACTGCAACGAAATCAGCCCATAAAATTCCCCTGGTACTCCACTTTCCTCCTCCTCCCCCTCCTCCTCTCCCTCACCTGGTTCAGATCTTCCCGCTCGACCATTCGTCCGTCCTGTGAAATCTCGCAGATCTTCATGGGAAGACAGGTGACAAGGTTTGAAATTCCGGGCTTGAGCCTTTACATGGTCCAACTTCAGTGCAAGACCCACTCAACAAGCAATACCGATGAGAGAAGAAAGAATCACAAAGGAAAACATGCGCTGGAACTTGTGGTCTGTGCGAACTTTATCAGGACACCTTGTTTCACAAAAGAGATCCACAACGTGAAAGTGTGCAGCATTGTTCGGAACGGGTTGACAACAAAGGTCTGCATGCTGAATGCTCCCTCCAAGTTATCCGAAGACCTGGAGCCATGATGAGTGCAATGGGCAACCGGAGGATCAACCCTCACGATATGCTCTCTGCATCTTTCTCTATCCTCCGCATCGCATCTGATCCCTGAGATGGTGATCAGGAACACTCGAGCCACTAGCAAAGTCACCCATCGCGCAAGAGCCGGAAAGAGCATCCGTTCTCCTGCTGACCAGCAGCTCGACGAAGAGACTGCTGCTCGGAATACCGAGAATCTCCCCTCATCAACCTGAGAAGAGGTCAGAACAATGTCTCACAGCTCTCATCGTCGACGTCTTCCACCTCCTCCCCTCCTCGATCTCTCGTCCTCACCTGGGAGAGAGCAACCCCATCGCTGCGACGACGTCCTGGACTGTACTCCTCCTGTTGTTCATCCTGACTGTGCAGGAGCGGCCTCCTTAGCTCCATGTTTCCTCGTATGTGACGAGAGTGCATCCTGTTCTACGGGATGTCTCCTCTCGCCCTCTCTTCTCTTCCTCCTGCTTCGTCTTCCTCGTCCTCCTCTTCTTTAATGCCCTCACTGCATTGAAGCCGATCGAAAACCTTTTGGTTTCTACTTTTACTCAATTGAAACTTTTAAAAACACAAGTCAAGTCTGCCTCAGGACTTAAACTATCATAAGATGAAGGCAGTAATACTCCACCCCTTTGTTCGCAACCAGGTTCGCGACACCTGCAGACCCTGGGTCAGCCATCATCCCCCTTGCGAGTCAAGCCGTATCGGAGGGCATGGCATATGGGAGGAGCGAGGAGAAAGAGGGGAGGAGGAGGTAGAGGACGAGGATGACGACGATCACGATGCTTCAACTTGTGCTGCTTGTTGCAGGCTTCGCCTTTGTCATGCCATCGGTGGGTTGCAGGCTTGTTTGTTTCTCAGGGAACCTCCAGTTGAGGGGGGGGGTGTACGGGGCCATCCAGTTCGAGGAGGAAACGAAGGATCCGATCTTCAGCGGGAGGTGGCAGCAGGACGTCAGTGATGAGCCAGACAATGAAGAGCTGAGAGACATCTTTCTTGCGCGGGACCATGTCCCTAGAGAAGGCGATACCCTGGTAAGATCTGATGCGTGAGACGTTTTTAGCTTCTGATGCTGTCCTGTGGCTCATCAGCAAATGTCCTATGTCAGGGAAATATTGAGGAGAGCGAAGATTGAGAGAGGAGAGCTGCCCAATGAAAAGTGTCTTCGAGGATGCACAACTTCAGGGCTAATGCTGATTCAGGTACTTGAATCGAACGGAGGAGGAGCTCAAACAGATTGACGCGGACGAGCTGCTATGGTTCGGGGCTTCGCAAGGCGACGTTGCTCTGGTTGGTGCATGCTAAGATGTGGGATCGAATACTGAAGAAGGTTGCAGGTGCGGCAAGCCATCAGTGAAGGTGCCAACGTGAATTCAATTGACCCGTCCAAAAACAATCAGACTGCGTTGCACTGCGCTTGTGATATGATGGTAAGAAACGAAGATTGAAGAGTCGAGAGCTGAAATGCTTTAGACGGGCTACCTGGATGTTGTGGAGGTTCTTACGGCTCATGGAGCGTCTGTGAATGCTGTGAATTGTTTCAACACAACTCCGTTGCATCAAGCAGCTTTCTGGGCCCACAAGGTGAAGGACTTTGTCTTTGAGGACGCGACATGATCGGCAAGCAGGACGTTGTGGTGAAGCTGCTGGAGCTGGGAGCTGATCCTGTCGCGAAGAATGATGCTGAGATGACTCCCCTGCTCAATGCCGACGCTGAGTGGAAGGTGAGACTGCGGCACGTGAAGAGGGTGGGAGTGACGACGACTAGGTCAACTCCCGTCCGCTACCCATTAGAGAGGTTGCTGACGAGAGGAAGCATACCTTCGAGGATCCCAACAAAGGTGGATGGGGCCAGCGGTGCGTGAGCAACCAGAATGAGTCGGGAAGCTGACAAGGCCTGTCAGGTTGAGAACCCCGGCACATCGCAAGGAGGTGCTGGATATTCTGCACGCAGCAGCTGGCAACAGGAGCTACGGGAGAGGAGCAGATCCTCTTCTAGGAGGACTCAAGTTCCCTGATGTTTGGGACGAGTGGAACGAGGAGGCAGAGATTGTGAACCCCTTGTCTCGCAAGGTAACTCTCGTTGAGACCTCTATGTGACTGATTTGAACCTCTCGTAGCGAAAGGTTCCCGGGTCGATTCCTCCTCCTCGCAACTTCCTCACGCCGGCCCAAACAAAGATAAAGTGGAACTGGTGCAGTAGTGGCGAGTGGGAGGCTGAGAGCTGATGAGAAGGTCAGGACGTTGGAGGAAGTGATTGACGAGGCGATCGACAAGCAATGGGAGGAAGACAAGCACTTGATGGAGGCGTACGGTAGCCCGACATGTCTCCTCCTTGCTTTTTTGCTGAGTGCCTTACCAAGGGATCAATCCGAACGAGGAAGAGACGAGTGAGAGCAAGTTATTCTCCGACGAATTAAAGGTTCTACCTGCAACGGCGAGGGAGGGAGTGATTACCTGCAGGACAAGAACTCCGATGGGTCGTCAGCCGACACCGACAAGATCATGGAGGAGTTTCACAAGCCCGAGCTGGACATGTTCGGCAACGAGATGGAGGACGAGATAGGTGAGGGAGCGGACGATTGAAAGTCCACTTATAGCACGTGCAGCGGGTTCGATTGGTCCCGGTTCCAACCGAGTCCTCATCGATGATGTGAATCGCTCCTGCTCTTTCTCACCCGCTGCTGACGCACTTGAAAGGATGGGCAGGACGACGCAGGCTTGCAGTGAAGGAGAAGGTCAGCATCGAGGAGTGCAAGAGGAGAGAACAAGATCAAAACAAAATGGTGCCCTTGCTTGAAGTTCTATTGACTGTGGACGACTTCCACTTCTTCTCCTTCTCCCACCCCCCGTTGCCTCTCACCCGACGAGATGCGATCAATCACGCAATTCTTGCAGCTGATGATCCACTGAAAGAATATCTTGTTCAACTTCTTGTACGCCAGCAGGTCTTCATAGATCTTGACGAGCTTCGAGGAGTTCAATCTTGCTCCCCGCCCGCTGTCACAAACCCTCCGAGGAGTGAAGGAAGACACAGACAGTCTACATCTGTTCGTTTCCTGACCAAGAAGGAAGATGTACCTGGTCTTGAAGAAAATTTCCTCCTTTGTTCTCATCGCTTCTTCCCTCAGCGCTTGCAACTCAAGCTGGAATTCACTCATCGACTTGCCTACCTGCTTCAGCACCCGTTCGTCTCTTCGTCGCTTTGCATCCTCCTGCAAGGCTTGGAAAGAATTTGTCATGGTAGCTCTCAGACGCGCCAACAAGAATTGTCGTAATCGCCTTCGTTTCCGCTTGTTCGCTGTCACGCGTTGAGACCAGATATGATGATAGATGTCTATAAGTTGACGATTCTTTATCGTCACACACACATTAGCGACTTGAAGCAGTCGACGGGCCTGCCTTGACATGTCTTCAGACTGCTCACGACGCCAGCTGTCCTTGAGCTGCACACAATCACAAGACATTTGATGCAGAGCTCTGGTGAGACAAACGCAACGAGCTCGAGCCGATATGAGGGAATGCTGTTGGCGGGTCAGAAAGAATGAACCCTGAGTGACTTGATGATGAATGCTCTTGATCTGCAGCGACAACTCCCGCATCGCAAGGTTTTCTTTTGCATCCTGCACCCATTGGAGCCAAAAGACGAATGGTAGAGCACACATCTTTTGCTTCCTCAACGTCTTGAGCTTGTTTTCTGCTGAACTCAAGAGCAAAGACTGCTCGGCGATCGACTTCCAACCGTGCAAGACTCTTCTTCTTCTTCTCTTGACATCACCTGCGACTAACATCCTTGCGATGTAGCTCGTCCTACGGGAGTGCTTGGCCGCTACTGACCAAGCAAAGCAGGCACGAGTCAGTGACTTGTAACGAGCAGCAGCGTCAAGTCTCAGGTACGTCGACGTCAGTCTCATCTTCATTCGAATTTTGCGATTCCAGTGCTTCAAGTGTTTGATGCAAAGTGACATCTCGCGCTTTTCTGACGTGGCGTCTTGAGCGTGCTTCAGGTGGATCGACTTGCATTTCCTCAGCCACCACATGTGCATCACTCGTCTCGAGGTGTTGAGCCCCACCCTCAAATTGATATGAGCCAGCCTCATTTCTTCTATCCAACGTCGCTGCGAGGAGAATATCCAGCTCAAGAAAAGTCCCTTGAGGACCCTAGCCGATCTCCTCCCTCGAGCGACGTTCAACTTTTTGCCCTGATGAATCGTTCGCATCCATACGCTGAAGACTCTATTTGCCACTCTTCTTCGATGCTTGTGCTGAAATCGGAATACCACACTCAGATTTCGAGTCAGACGATGGACTATAAGCTGCCAGCAACGAAAACTGGAAAGAAGCTGCTTGATTTCTTGCTTTTTTTGGACATAATTCAATTCATTCCTCCTGAACGTTTGCTCTGCCCAAAGCAGTAGAAGTTCTCGCTTTGTGAATAATCTATACTTCGCCACTTTGACGAGGAGATTGCGATCTCGAATCGACCTGACTGATCTCTTCCATTTCAAGGTTGTTTGCCACATTGAAAACATCAAGATTAGATTGCAACGTTGCATTCTCCTCAGCAGCAGCAAACAGAGAGAGTCATTGCTGTCCAGCTTTCTTTCAACGTCTGCCCTTGCCTTGATAAGCCATTCTTGGCAGAGCTGAGAACCCTTCACGACTTGAAAGCTTCTCATCGCCGTCTCGGCCTTGAGCTCCCACGTTCTTTGATGGCAGCGAAGAAGAATCGCGTCCAGCAGGTCAAGACGGTGAAAAAAGACATCAAGGAATCGATCGTGATGTCGGCTGCTCACTCCAATGTCGGCGATAAGACTTTGAAGCTCTTGCTCCACCTGCAGGAACTCCTCTCTTGAGCTTGTCTGCGCCTGCTGGATGCTGGACTTGTAGTGCTCGAAAGCATCCTGCTGACTTTGCATGTCTGCCTCCAAGCAGACTATTCTCTTCTGGTACGAGCTGAGTTCATCGAAGTATTCTTTCGCACATTCCTCCCATTTCTTTTTGATGTTCTCATTTTCAATCTTGATTTTGCCTAGTTCATTCTTGCATTCAAACTGATCTCTTCTTGCTCTTTCCATCTCTCTCATCGCATGCAATATTCTCGTCTTCACCTTGCGATCTCGGATCGATTTTACAGTCACCAAGTCTTTCTGAAGTTGCAACATCTCCTCTCCCAACTCATGTACTGCATGTCTTATTGCGATGTTTGCCTTCTCGACCTCATACAAAATCTGTGGCCACACCTTGAACTTGTGTATCTCTTGAAGCAGCTGCGAGATCAGCTCAACTGATCTGCTCTTGAGCCTCTTCAAGTTGGAGCTCATCCCTTGATCCCTCACATGCTGCTCCATCAACACGTTGGTGAACTTTGTGACACAGTTGTCGACGTAGAAGATGATCTCGTTGTTCTCACTCACAATCGCATTCTCCTTGATGTCCGCAAAGCATTCAAACAGCTCGATCCTCTCAGCCATCTCAGTCCTCGCTACCCTCGTGAGCGTCACCTCCACAACCTCCTGTCAACGTCAAGCGCGTCAGAGACGTATGAGATCAATGTCAACATCACCTTCGCACTCTCCTCTCCCTTCTCAACCGTCAAGTTCACCTCTGATCCAGGAGTGTCTTCCCCTACCAGCACTTCTTGCAGGTTTTCCATGGACACTTCGATGCCATCTACCTTGACGATCTTGTCTCCCCTCCGCAACATCTTGCTGTTGTACGCAGGACCTCCAATCAGCATCCCATCGATCGTCAGGTCATTCACCATGATGCCCACCTGCATCAAGAACGTGTTACCCCTTGCGACTCCTCGGGAAACCATTCACCGTTGATGATGGGCCAGAGCTGGAGTGAAACTTTGAAGCCCCGTTGCAAGAATATAGCGCGATGTTTGTTCCCAGCACTTCTATCAGAGAATCGCAGATCTCAAAACACTTCCTGATGCTCCGACGATATTCATTCCGTTGTTGGTTCCTTTCCAAGTGACCGCTTTCCGGTCTCTGTCTCGTCAGCTCAGACATGGGAGGAGGATTGTAGTGACATGCTGTCTTTCCGTTACGTTCGATCTGGTCCAGGACATTCTGAGAAGGAAGTCACAACAGGGTGAAAGAGCAAGGATCCGTCAACCTGAATGTCCCTTGAATACTTCTCACAAGTGGAAAGATGACCAGCAAGGCTGTTCATGGTCTTCAGTTGGAGCGCGAGGGCATCATTCTCAGCCAGAAGTTTGTTTTGACTTGCGTTTGCGTTCTCTTGCACTCTTCTGATCAGCATGAGAATCTCGTCGAAGTGGCTCATAAGCTCGTGATCCTCAGAGTCTCTCAGCAACTGCTCCATGTCTGTCAGCTTCTGAAACAGCTTCACGTTCTCCATCATGTCTTCTTTCGCTGCTCTTATCAACTGGACGTCATGCTCCGTGCCCTGTAGGAAGCTCAGGAGGGAAATGGAAATATGAATGTACATCTTCCGGACGAAAAATCGTCAGGCTGAGCACGCTCCCTGGTTTGTCGATGCCGACGATCTGCTCTTCGTAGTCGTCAAACCTCACGAGGTTTCCGTCTATCTGAGACAGACTTTCAACATGATAAGAGCGCACGTGACGATACCAACCTTGACGATCTCATCCCCGACTCTCAGGTCCGAGCAGTGATATGCCGGTGATCCCACTACTATCTCCCGTATCCTCAATCCATCCAGCATCAACCCCACCTGCGCAGCTTTCAGAGTGTGTCATCTTCGCGACTCGGCATCTTCTTGCTCGTTCCAAAGGCGCCTTGCCCATTTATCTCATCGAGCTACTTTCATCCAGCAACTCTCATCCTTGTTGTCCGAGAAGTCGCTCAGCTCCTATTTTCCTTCCTCTCACGTCACACTGTTTCAAGCATTCACTTGCTGTATCTAGTCATCTTATGGCATTCTTGTGATCTCTGTATCTGTTGTCTTCCTCTTCCTCTTCTTCTCTTCGCTCCAAACTTACCGTGCATCTCGCCATACCAGGATCACTGTTACATACACAACCGCTCACTTTGTCATCACCAGTGTTTCAACAACCACCCCTCCATTCCCCTGGTCGTACCCGTACCATCCTCCCTCCTACCCCCGAGATTACTACCACCCTACCCTACCTGGTGGCTCGGATGGGGCACACTGAGGGAACAAAACCCGCCTCAAAAGGTACCGAGCCGCCTCGCCTCGGTACGATGCCATGATGCCATCGGTATCATCTTTACTCAAAGTTAAGTTAAATGCATAGCCCCGGCTAGCCTAGTAGTCACGGCGTTGCCGCAGTAGCGCCCGAACCTCATTCTCACCCACTGAGCCTACCTACTACTAGTAGTCTCAGCCTAGCAGTCCTTTCTCACCGTCCTCATCATAGTAGTCTCAGCCTAGTGATAGCAGTCCTTTCTCACCGTCCTCATCATAGTAGTCTCAGCCTAGCAGTCCTTTCTCACCGTCCTCATCATAGTAGTCTCAGCCTGCTGGGCCCAGTGACATCCCGAGTCCGCCGGAACATCGGGCCGGCCCTTGCATCGGTGACCCGACGTTCCCTCTCAGTCTGACAATGAAGCTCCGACGCGGCGGTTTGACAAGTTTGACTAGCAGTGAGAGCCGAGAGGGAGCCGGGGAGCATGGGAAAGCGGCGGGGAAGGGGGTTGGGGAGGGGGAGTAAGAGGAACGATTGTTGCAGGGTGGAGGCTCGGAGGCTACGCTAGGGCTCAAACAACCTTCTCAGGATGAAGAAGCTGCAGCAGTTGTACCGAAGAGCCGCAAGACATGTTGACCTAGACTTTGATGCAACGGAAGTGATCAAGGTGCGAGTTTGGAGGCCTGTGAAGGACCTGGATGACAGTCTTGCAGGAGGGATGGATGTGGAAGCAAGGTGAAGTGAAGAAGACGTGGAAGAAGAGGTTTGAAACAGTGATTTCGCCTCAGCTTCTCTTGTATGACAGGTTGCCCTTGTGCCCTACGAGCAGATGGTGTGTGCTGACTCCGAAGCAACTGACCTACTACAAGAGCAACGATTACTCCCACGCCCTCGGCAGCGTCCCAATCGTTGTAAGCCCGGAGCACTCAGCTTCGGCTCGTTTCTTCCTCCCCGCCCCCCCGTTGAAACGCTCGCAGGATTGTCTGATGGTGGAGGTTGGGTCTGACAAGACGGTCAGCAGCCTTCCCTCTCAAGACGTGAAGGTCTCCTGGTCCTTCCTCGTTCAGGGCGCGGTGAGAGGAAGCCGTTGAGGCTTGTTTGACGTCATCCGCTGCAGCAACGCACTTTCTACTTCGTGGCGGCGTCAGAGCTGGTACCTGCTGCCAGCGTCGACAAGCTCGAGTGACGTGGGTCTGACAGGACAAGCATGAGTGGATGCAGGAGATCGGACATCTCATCATCTGCCTAACAGTCGATGAAGCTGATGCATACAAACTTGGATGAGCTGCAGACATCGATCTCTGCGAATCATATCGACGACTCCCTTCTTTGGTGTCTCACAAATCCTGCCCCATCCCTCCTGCCCCCCCCCCCCTCCCCTCCCTCCTTCCACTCCTTCTCAACCCCCACTCCTCCTTACCGCATCCACCATCATGATCATTCACCACACAATTGGCATGGCCCTTTGACAGTAACTAGCGAGTTTGATTGAATCGTTTCATCTTGCAGCTATGACATGAGCTCTGCTGTCGTTTGGCCCCCCCATCTTCCTGTCCACCGACAACCGCAGGAGCGACAGGAAGCGATCGGCCCACCCTCCTCTGCGACACGTCAGCAACGTCCAACCTTGCCCTCCCTCCAGCACCTGTCGAGAAATTTGGTTTCCCATCTCCTCTGCACCAGCCTCCTCCTCCATCCCTTGGCCAGCTCTGCCCCCCTCTCCGCTGCTCGAACAGCAAGTGCAACATACTCACTCAGGCTACGAACGAGCGTCTGCTCCATCCCTCAAGTTGTCGTCAGCCCCCTTGCTCCTCCTCTTGTAGTCTCACCAGTGCAGATCAGCAGGGAAGCTGCGACTCGGTTCACGATGCCGGAGCCTGCCATGCTCAAAACAGGGACACCAGAGGCGAGCGAGTCAGCTGCGGAGCTGCGGCAGGCAGTCAGAAGAGGAAGGAGCAGGAGACGTGTACCTGTGAGCATTGTAGACGAGAGTGTCTAGGAAGAGTGATGCTCCGCTCTTCTTCTGCAGGTGCTCAGCTCGAGGGTAAAGGTCGGTGAAGACTAGGCGCTTATCATCCACTCCTCTTGCCTTCGCCTCCTTCCTCAGCCGCTTCTCTGCGCTGGAAGGAAATTTGAGCAGCCACAAGATGGAGGAGTCAACTTGAGAGAGGATCTAGACATCTGTTACAGTAGCTGTGGAAGTAAAGGGCTGACCTTCATCCATGCCCCGAACACAGACGGCGTCAGCTTATACAAGCTGTTGAAGGAGGCGTAACGGAAGTATGATGGGCCAATGCCCAGCTCCTTTCCAACTGATCTGGCAGCATATTCGCCGTCTTCTTCGTGCTCTCTGTCATCCTGTCCTGCGAGGTCAGCTGATTCCCGTCATAGTTTCAGCGCACCAGCCGCCCGTAGTCCTCAACGAGGAAGAAGGAGAAGGCAGGAGGAAACAGCATCAGTTTCTCCGTCATGAACCCTGAGAACTCTGGAGGCACGAGGATTCTGTCGGCCACGAACAAGTCGATGAAGTTCGCGCCGCTCGTTCCTGCATATCCATGAAACAAGACCTGTACCTCCACGTCATTGACCTTGCAGTCTGACCGTTGGAGCCCACCTGGACTGCAGCTGGGCGCAGAGAAAGAATCTCGATGCGATTTCCTTTGGTTTGACCATTAAGGTCCAAGAGAACGTGCAACTGAGAGAGCAGGTGAGACCGGCAAGTCAGCTTGTCCCTCCACCTTGTCTGCGTTGATGTGCCGAGCTGCAGCTTCTGTGCTCCAGTCCCGGATGTCCGTCAACTTCGAATATTGCTCGATCTGGCGCCGAGGATGCGAGCCGTCGTCCGAGGAGAGCGCGTAGCAAAGGACAGTCGCTCCTCGCTCCTGCATCAGCGGCAGGAGCGCTGCGATGCCATGCCCGACGATGTGATTGGTGAGGTCAGAGGAAAGAATTCCTAATCTTATACCCCCCTCTCGCACATCAGCAGTGAACCTGGTCAAAAGCGTTAGTTTTAGTTGAGGGATGGTCAAGCTCTACCAAGGTTTCAGGGGCAGAAGATAGCGAACGGAGGAGAATGCTGAGTTCGAGTGATACTCAGCGACCTTCTTCAGGAGCTCCAGGTCGACTCCGAAGATGTTTGCGTAGAATGTTGACAATGACAGCTTCTTTCCATCTGCATTGACAAATTCTCTCAATCTTGTAGCTGCGGATCAACAGCTAACCTCTCAGTTCTTTCCTCGACACTTCGATAATCCGCTTCAAGAAGGACTTCCTGTTCCTCCAGTCGCACAAGTACGCTTTTGCAGATGCCATGTTGACCATGATGTCCCCGCTGTCGGGCATCAACTTCAGCGCATTCTTGTATGCTTCCACAGCTCCCTCCAACTGTCATGACGTCACCCGGTTGACACGAGCCTCGTCCACCTCACGTCTCCCACGTCTCGCTTGAAGTTTGCGAGGTTGTTATAGGCTTCAGGAAAGAAAGGATTCAGCGCCAGCCCTTGCTCCAGATACTGTATCCCGGCGGTCAAATTCTTCCTTGCGCTTATTCCCCCTGCCCTCGGGGTCACGGTGGACCCATCCTCCTCTCCTCGGATCTCACCCATGTTCACGTAGTAGTTCGCCTCCTTCGGATTCGCTCTGATGGCGTAACCGTAGCTCGCTCCCGCCTCCTCGAACCTCGACATGCTCATAAGGCAGTTCCCAAGGTTGTTATAAGCGTCGCCGTATCCTGGCAGCAACCGCGTTGCACGAAGGAACGCCTGACGAGCATCAGCATCGGCAGCAGGAGATCCGCATCACCTTTCGTGCTGTCTCCAAGTCCTGCATCGCCATCCTGACGTTGCCCCTGTAGTCACAATCAGCAAGGAGAGGGCAGGGAACGGGGGGGCGGATGGTTACCTGCGATAGGCATGAGTAGGACCCGCAGGATCAAGGCGGCTCGCAAGGATGTAGCAGCGTTCCGCCAGGTTCAAGAGACCCTCTTCCTTCATGACGACCCCGAGATTCGATGCTGCTCCCCCCCATCGTCCACCGAGGAGAGTTCCTGAGCAGAACCCACCGCACAGGACCCTCCCTGCCCCTCGGATGCTGCCCTTCCCATGATGCTCAGCAGCCTTACGCTCGATCTCATCTCCTGACATCTTAGCCACCAACACCTCAAGGTCCCTGCAGTCACCGCACAGAGTGTCTTCTCCTTGCCCTCCTCGCTTTGCCCCTCCCCCGACAGCGACGACCAACATCATCAGCACCAAGACCTTCATGGCGTCAACCATCATCGACAGAAGCTTCTGATCGTGTTCTCCCCTTGCTCTTGCATTCTATACTCGCCTTCTCCTCCTCTCCTCCTCTCCTCCTCTCCTCCTCTCCTCCTCTCCTCCTCTCCTCCTCTCCTCTTCTTCTCTTCGCAACTTTTCATCTTCTCATCGTAGTCGCTTGCATTTTGCACTCATACAGCACCCTGAGCAGCTCTTACCAACAAGTACCCACCCCCTCATCTTCCTACTACCTTGCATACCCCTACAGAGCAGGTCCAAGACACCCCTCCAGGCCCCCAAGGAAATGACATTGCCTTGGGGTTATAATCTACCCCGTCCTACATCCCTTTTACTACCCCACCCCTCACCCGTCGTAATCCTTCCGCATGCTTGTGGGGAAATGAAGTTGAAAGGCGGCGAGAATAGGGAGAGGGGCGATACGTGGAGGAGGAGGATGATGGAAGAGAGATGAGGGAGAAGAGAAGAAGAACGGTCAAAGTAGTGTAGAGGAGAAGGCACAAGGGAAGAGAAGTGAGAAGGTCGACAATGTCGACGAAGAATGGGACAAGGATAGGGAGTGGGAGAGGAATAGGGTGGGGGCAAGAAATGAGAGGGGGAGGAGAGGGGGAGGGGAGGGACAAGGTTGGGACAATACTGTCAAGGATGATTATAAGAGAGAAAGAGTAAGAGAGAAAGAGAGAGATGTGTAAGGAGAGGCGTTGTGAAGTGATAGATGGAAGCAAGGAGCGGAAACATCAGAATGGATTTGGTAAATGCAGAATGAAGGAGAAGTAGGCGAAGGGATTATGCCGGATTCTATCGAAAGATTGGCAAGAAGAGATTTCCTAGGGAGTTCGTAGATAGAGAGTTTCGACTCACTTCGGCCGAGGGTGTTTGTCGCGAAAACTCTCTTTAGTTTGAGTGTTGTTTACCTCAGGTATTGTGTTGAATCTTGTGTTGAATCTGCTGCAGGAATGCAAGTTGCTGCTCTGCTGGTCTAGAACGGAAGAGATACGCAGCTTCAGTGATCGCCTTTCATGTCCTCTTTGCTTCGCTCGCGGGTTCTCAAAGGCCTCGGAGACCTCGGCCATGTTCTCAAGACCCGCAAGAGCAAATGCTCATGGCTTCCTAGCAGTCTTGTCCGAGGGACCAGGCAGCTCAGGCTACAGTCGTTCACGTCGACGTCTAGTTGGGGGAAGACGACCCGATCTCGTTGGCTCGTAGTTGGCACTGGAGCCGCCGCCGGGCTGGCATGCTGCATGTTGGAAGCGAACAAGACTTATCTAGCGGAGATGGAAGGTGAGTCCTGGCTGTGACAGAGTGAATAGAGCTGAGAAGCTTCAGGTGTGAGTGTGGCTGCTCTGAGCGATGCGGTGCTCGGCAAGAGCGACGTTTCGAAGCTGCAGAGTATCCTAGAGTCGGTTGCTAGCCAAGTCGCGTCGAACGACGTGGAAGACCGGAGAGTGATCCTTCAGCTGCTCTCGCGGAGAGACATCTTGCTTCATCAGAAGGACGCGATCAGACGTGGAGCCTTGAAGGCCCTCAAAGAATGCGTCTCGACGCTCTCTGATGATTCCGGCGCCGCAACCATGGTGGCTGTCCAGAGCGAGGCCTACAAGAATTTGCTTGCGTGTGCAGCAGACACTTTCAATCGAGTGAAGGAAGGTAAAGGTGACGCAGAAGCAGCGGAAACTCTTCACCTCGTCATGGGCTGTCTGTCTGAATGGAATCTCAAGGCGAAACTCAGCCCTGAAGATGCGAAAGGAATTCTCAAGATATGCAGGAGTGACGACATCTTGAGAAGTCAAAGTGCCGGGCTGATTGAAAACTCACTGCAAGCTCTGCTATTCATATCCAAGGCCAAAGGTCAGCCAAGAGCTCGCTCTCTACCCAATCCATTGATTCCTCTTCTCCTCAGATGCTCTTCCTGGCCTTATTAGTGCTGAGTCGATCGATCTGTGCTCGAGAGTCTTGGACGACAAGTCTTCGTCAGCTAGCGCAAAAGTCCTGGGCTCGCAGGTTTTGGCTCAGTTGACAGAGTACAAGGGCTCGTGGCTGAGCTCCAACATCTCCAAGTATCGAGGTTCCAGTCACCTGGATCTTGTATTGGAGGTCCTGACTAGTAGCAGGGTTCTCTGACGTGGTGAAACAAATCGCGCTGCTGTCTTCGATAGATATGGACGCGGATCTCAGTATGAGATGCCTTGTAAGGATCCTGTCTCGCCTCCAACACCTCTAACGACTGCTGGCAAGGAATCTCTGGCCAAGATCGCTACGTCAGGGTTTCACAAGAACCTCAGTCAGCAGGCAGCAGAGTCTTTGATTGGAGCCTTCACCTTTGTGTTGATGCCTTCCAGAGGTTCTAGAGGAGAGAGTGGAGGATGTGTATGAGAGTTGACTTGAGAGCTCAGGCTCGAGTGATGAGCAGATGTCTCTGGCCATCGAGTCCCTGGCGACTGCAGCAACAGATCCGAAACTGATCTCTCTCGTTGCCAAGTATTTGTCGTAGTTCTCGCGCGCCATGCTGACTTTTCTCAGATCTCCGACGGCAGACCACATCATCTCGGTCGCAAGCACTTCGCTCAAAGTGTCGAACGCTGTTGCTGCTCTCCACGTCTGTCTTGCCCTCCTGTCTCTGCGCGCCTCAACACGGTGTGACAGATCCTCTCCGCCATCGCCAAGTCGTCCCTGGAGGCCGCTGAGTTTCTCAGCCACAGCGGAGCCATCCAAGGTGATGGAAAGGAGAGTTTTCTCCTTCTGATGTCCGCCAGGTCTCGTTAGCGCCGCTGAACATCACAAGAGTACCATTGAGATCCGTAAGTGTTCCAACGTTCGTTTCTAGGTTGACTGCCTGCCAGGGGAAGCGGTCGCGACGTGCCTCGATGCCATTGCCTCAGCTGATTCTGATGACTGCAAGACGCATGTTGCTCACTTTGCAACGTAAGTCAAGATGACTGCCGGCCGTTGTTTGATGTGCTGCAGCCCCATCATTATCGCCCTCGCAAGGACTTCGGATGAGGACATGCAGGTGACTTAAGCGTGAAGGTCCGGGATCCTTTGACGGTTCGATGTAGCTGAAAGCTCTACAAATCTTGCTGAAGCTGTGCTACAACTCCTACAACAAGTTTAACATGCAGAAGACCTTCGGAATCATTGGCGAGCTCGTTCCTTTCCTCGCAAGGGAGGACGTCAAACAACTCGTAATTCCTCTTACTCGCAGCTTCCTTTGGGCAGTCTTGACGTAGGGTGAGCAGGAAGTTGTGACTGAGTGCTTGGCTCGACTTGCTAGTACCGACAACGCTTACTTTGGGGAGAACACGGAAGAGTTAGGGCGAGCAAGAGCGATGAAGCCGCTCATGGTACCTCTAATGCCTCCTCTGAAAATTCTGACATTCTCCTTTCAGATCCTCGCCAAGTCACAACATCCCCTCGTCCATCGGAACGCTACTTGGGCCCTCGCCTGCATGACTGCCTGCGACAACAATCACGTTCCAATGCGAGCGTCCATCGACACGCTCTTGCTGGTCTGCTGCTCCATGCACGTCGAACCTTGACGCCATGCAGGTGCTGGCTCATGGGACAAGAGACGCCCAGCGTCTGGCTGCCATGGCAGTTGCCAACTTGGCGGCGACGGAGAGGACGCGGCAGATCTTGAAGGTGAGTGACCGTTTTGTCCTCCTCTCGTTCTCCTCAGGTGCTGTCCACCAGGACAAGGGCGCGGAAACACTGCTGCGCAACTGTGCGCAGATGAACTCCTCGGATCAGATCCTGAAGCAGGTGAGGAAGAGAGTGAGGGAAGGAGGAGAAAGACTGGAAAACAATCGAACGAATACGAAAGGAATTTAGAAATGCGAAAGAGAGGGCATGTTAGCCAGTGGGAGGGAAGGGGAGGAAGAAGAAAGGTGACGATTGTGTTGGTAGGTGTACAAGACGGCCATGACAAACCTGAAGCGAGGAGGGCAACAAGTTTTCAACATTCCTTTGCCTGAATGAGGATCTTTAGAATGAATCAAACCTCACATGTCCCCGAGTCCTCAAGGACTTTTCACAACTAGTCAGTTTCAACGAGTTATCATCGACGATGAGCTCTGCTATACGCAGATGAGAGACTATACGCACTACGGTAATGGTATTTTACACTGATTTCATTTCTTTTTCTCTCTTTCTTTTTCTTTCTTTTTCTTTCTTTTTCTTTTTTCCTTTGTCACGTACAGTCATCCACCCCTCGTATTTAACTTTTAAAATAGGGACGAAGGGGGTAGGGGGGTTACTTTCTTTTACCCTACCCCCTTCTGATTTGCTTGAAAACACCGGTACTAAGGGGTTGCCCTCAATAACCCACCCTCCCAAGATTGACACCCGTGTATTCCCCCCTATTTCGCCATGGCAGGCAGACGGGTAGCGGAGGCGATGCGATCATGCGCAGCATGTCCGTCCTCTTCCTCCGCAGCCCATCGCATCCTCTCTTCGACTTTTGTCTCTCTCCCTTCCTCGTCCGCCTCCGTCTCGTTATGTCCTCAGACCAGGTCCATCATGACCTCCAATCCCTCCCGGATGCTGCATGCCACTCCCCCTCCATTCATCAAAGGCGCAAAGGCGTTTCAGACTCCCCTTGTCTCTGCTTTGCCTTCTACCTCTGGGTCCTCAGGATCGCCCAGTGCACTTCAGCTTCGTGCAATGACGACATGGCGACGAGTAAACGATGAGGAGCAATGGCAGGGGATCAAGCAAGCAGTAGCTCTGGGCCTGGCCAGTCTGTTTGTAGGAGCAGCATGGATGGTTTCATCGCGCGAGACTTCATGCGAAGCCAAAGTAGATGACGATGAGGACAAGTTCACTCCAGAGGAGAGGAAGGCGCTTCCAGCTCCAGGGCAAGTGAACAACCTCAAGCTATACACCAAGTAATTGTAGACCTTTGCTTGCCTAACTTGACGAAGCCCCTTGATCAGAGCCGAAGTTGCTCAGCATATCAGCAGAGAGGCAGGAGGCATCTGGGTGACTTACAAGGACGGAGTGTATGACATCACCGAGTTCATCGAAAGTCACCCAGGAGGAGCAAGCAAAATCCTCCTGGCCGCCGGCAAGGCCATCGATCCGTACTGGAACATCTTCCAGCAGGTGGGGGGGCTGGCTCTCCAGCTCCAGCTCCAGCTCCAGCTCACACTCTTGTCCAGCACTTCAGGACAGGCTTCCCTCTCCAGCTCCTGGAGTCCATGAGGGTTGGCTCCTTGGCCCCAGGAGAGGTTCCAACCTGCTTGTTACTGTCTAGCTGCCCTGACGCTCTGTCTGGCCAGTACGTGGAGGAGAAGCAGGCGGATCCATACGCGGTGAGCGAGCTGCTGTGCCGGCGAGACGTTGAGGGCGTGTGAGCTCAGGTGGATCCCATCCGAGACGAGAGGCTGATACTGCACAACTCGGCCCCTTGCAACGCTGAGATACCGGAGCACGTGACCTGACGCCCCGCCCTCGTGCTCCTGCGTGACATGTCGCAGTACATCATGGAGTCCTACCTCACCCCCAACGAGTTGTGGTTCGTGCGGCATCACAACCCCGTTCCCATCATCGACCCCAACAACTACACGCTGACAATCAAGGGCAAGGTCATTACATGGGCTGTTCTTGCAGCTACTCACCGGCTAGCAGTGCTGCAAGGATGTCACCTTCTCCCTTCAAGATGTCTGGCTGCTGTTGTTTCTTGTCCTCCTCCTCTTACTCGTCCTCCTCAGCTGCAAGAGAAGTTTCCCAAGCATGAGGTTGATGTCACGATCCAATGCTCCGGGAACAGAAGGTCCCACTTTGATGGAGTCAAGAAAGCTCAGGTGAGAGGAGAAGGAGCAGGAGCAGGAGCAGGAGCAGGAGCAGGAGGAGCAGGAGCAGGAGCAGGAGGGGGAGCAGGAGCAGGAGGAGCAGGAGCAGGAGCAGGAGCAGGAGGGGGAGCAGGAGCAGGAGCAGGAGGGGGAGCAGGAGCAGGAGCAGGAGCAGGAGCAGGAGCAGGAGCAGGAGCAGGAGCAGGAGCAGGAGGAGCAGCCGGAGGCTGCATTAGAATGAGTTCAGCTGAGAACCTGAGAAGCTCATTGCGTTTTTCTCAGGGTATCCCTTGGAACATGGGAGGAGTGAGTACAGCCCGGTCTGAGTCAGGGAGAGATCGCAGCAGCTGCTGACGAGCTTTAAGGTTTGGAGGAGCGAGGTTGAAGGATGTGCTGGAGTATTGCGGTGTCAAAGATCCGGAGAAGAACGGAATCCACCATGTTCAAGTCAGTCGTTTGACTGACCTCCTCCTCCCCTGCTGCTCCTGCTTTTCTTTCCCACTCCTCTCCTGTTCTTCCTCTCCACTCTCCTTCTCCGCTCACAATCCTTGTAGTTCATATCACAAGATGAGATGCTTGCATCTATTCCCATCGAGAAGGCGTTCTCGGTAAGGTGCCATGAAGGAGGACAGTGCGTAGTGACATGCTGTTGAAGTATTCGGGTGATGTTCTACTCGCCTACGAGATGAACGGAGAAGAAATTCCGACAGGTTGAGGTGCCTGCAGCACCTGCTCCTCCTCCTTATTGCTTGCAGATCACGGCTATCCTGTTCGAGCTGTTGTTCCGGGATACGTTGGTGTTAGAAATGTGAAGTGGGTGAAGGAGGTAAGGAAAGGAGGAGGGAGGAGGAAGGGGGGGGGAGGGAGGAGGAGGGTGGGGGGGGAGGGGGGGGCAGGAGGAGGAGGAGGGTATGTGAATGGGGATCATCGATGATGCATTTCTCTGCAGGTCTTCGTCTCAGAGCAAGAGGCTGAGGGCCCGTGGCAGAGAGGAGGTGAGCGAGCGGGAGGTGCAGCGGCAAAGCTGACGACCCTCCTAGTTGCCTACAAGGGGTTTGCTAGCAACATCACAGACCTGCAGCACCTCCCAACTCACGTCATCGAGCGGGCAGCTCCAGTGCAGGAGCCGCCAGTCACGGTCGGGTCCTCTCGTCTCTTCCTCGTCCTCGTCCTCGTCCTCGTCCTCGTCCTCATCCTCGTCCTCGTCCTCTTCCTCTTCCTTCTCCCTAATGATCGATCCCTTGGCTCCTACATATCCACTTCTGCCTCCTCTCACTCTACTTGCAGAGTCTCATCGTTCACCCTGCTAACAACGCTAAGGTTCACTCTCAAACGCTCGAGGTGAGACGCGAGGACGTGCGCGTGCGAGTGACCGGGGAGCAGCTCAAGGGATGGGCGTACAGCGGCGGAGGACGAGGCATCGTTCGGGTGGAGGTCTCGATCGATGGAGGGAAGTCTTGGCACACGGCAGAGCTGAAGGAGGTGACATCACTCCTGTCGTTTGCTGGGCACTCAGACAGGTGCCAGGGGTCAGAGCAGAAGCTCACGAGGGCATGGGCGTGGACCTTCTGGAGCGCGAATGTGATGGAGTTGATGGCAAGGAGACGAGCTCACGCCATCCGCAGGTTGAGGTTCCTAAAGAGCTCCAAGGAAAGAGCAGCGAGATCATGTGCAGAGCCACCGACGCGTCATACAACTCGCAGGTGAGCAGAGGAGAGATGCGCGAGAAGGAGAGAGGGAGAGAGGGAGAGAGGGAGAGAGAGAGAGGAGGAGGAGAAGAGAGAGAGAGAGAGAGAGAGTCTGATTCCCATCCCCTCAGCCCGAGCACGCGTCTTCCATCTGGAACGTCCGTGGGCTGTGCAACACAGCATGGCATAGGAAGACCGTCCACTTTGACTGATCATCGCCAGTCAGACCAGGAGCAACGAGCGTCCTTAAGACTCTCATGCACCCTCGAGCACTTCGAACAATGGAGAACGCTTCTACCATTCCCTTTCCTGCTTCAGACCAGATCAACAGCTTGCCTACAAGTCAAGACACTGTTGGTCTCGCGTGCCATGTACCGCATGCGCTACTTGAGATGCAGTATGAGATCCAGTTTACTCTACTTGTTCAATGAAACAGGTACTTCACGACTAGGCCAGCCATGACTCCTGGGCCAGCGTGTTCCACGTCTCACTTGCATTCATCTAGTATGATAGGCAAGACATGAGTGTCAAGCTGATTGATCCAGCTTCTCCTCCCCAGCCGCGGGTGAGCTCCCATCAAGAAGGTGATCCAGAAGGGAAGGAGCATTTGTCTGCTCAGCCAGCTCTCAAAGCTTGCCAAGCAAGACTGACAGATCGTCGACATTGATCGCGTCGCTTGTTCGAGGCTGAACAGACCGGAGCCGCCCATGTGAACGCATGTCTTGCATCGGATGGATGAAACCATCTGCAGCCTTCTGATACTTGTCTCGCATGCCGCCCACAGCTCGAGCTGCTGGGGACTTGTTTCCCCCTGCTCATTCCGCTGCTTCAGTTGATCCAACAGCCTGAGGATGAAGAGAATACTCGGAAGCGACCTGCGCCTGCTGTCTCACTCTCCTCCTCTCTCGCACACAGCGTGGATGCGTCATCACCTGTCGATCAGGCTGTCAACAGCCTCGAGCGCGACCTGTCGCACCCTCCAGTCCTCATCGCCCAGCAAGACATGCATCCTGTAGAGAACGAAAGGGCAGCCGGGGGTTGAAACCTGACGGCTGGCGTCATGGACCAGAGAGCAAGAGCCAGGAATGAAAGAAACGTACTTGTACGAGCGCATCGACCGCCGACTCCCTGACCTGCCAGTCCTTCTCCTTCTGTTGTCAACCAAGTCAAGTGTGCGAGTGCAACACGAGTGCCCATACCGCGATCGCCCATACTCGATCGATCGTCTCCTCGTCGCCTTTGGCCGCGACATGACCGAGAGCAGCGAGGACGGCAGATCGAACTTGAGGGATGGGGTGAGAGAGGCGGGCGATGAGCTCTTTCACAATCTCCCTGCCGTTTCTCGTCACCTCCTCTCCTCTTCTCACTCTCCTGCAACCTATTCTCGTTGCCGAAGATCCGCGATGTAGCCCAAACAGCCACTTGCCTTGATCGCTCGTTCTTGCAACATATCTGTGACAAAACTGCCTCTGATACCAACGTTTGATCCGAGCAAGCGATGGAGGAAAGTTCTTTGACTGCAAACTGAGCGCTCGTGTCAACAAGAATTCCACACATTCATTTGGAAACGACCTTTCTGCATTCCCAACGTTTGTCTTGAAGTTGTTTCAGCAGGCTGTTCACATGGTTTTTCCGCAGCTTTCTACTCGTTTCATCATCCAGCCTCTGACGTGGCGAGGGCCAGGCCCTTTGCAAGGAAGGCAACACAACGTCTTCCTTCATCCTGCTCGACAGATTCTTTCGCGGGGTGCTGAGCTTTACGTCTTGCAAGGCGTTGTGCTCGGAATGTAGCATGTTTCCGTGCCTGCCGTTGGCGGGTTTGAACTCTCTCATCGGACTGAGGGCGGGATCTCTTCTCACACAGTCATCTTTGCTCTCAGCGCACTCGGAGCATCTGTCATGCGACCTGGCGTACTTGACGACGCCGAGCCTGACATGTGACTTGTCGAACTCGAGCTTGTGCTGACTCTCAAAATGCCTTGACATGCTCAGCCCACCCGTTCACCTTCTGCCGTGAACAGGCCTAGCTACGAGCTCTACCTCCTCTGATCTCGATCTGAACATCTCACCATGATGTGCATGTCGTCTGATAGTGTCCCTGTCCTCCATTGCCTTTCTTGCCAATTCAGCTGCTGTTCCTTTCTTTTCTGTTTCCCAAACTCCAGTCCCCTGTTGAAGTTATCTCAATAGATGCTTCTTACAACCTTGAAGACTGGTAGTCAATGATCAATTCTATCCGAATCTTTCTTTCTCTATAGGCTCTCATGACCTCTATCTATGTCTCTTCAAGTTCCGACGGCCGGCCATCGCTCAGCTGTCTCTACTGGGCCTCTACTATCATTGAAACCTGACTCTGTGATATCTCACAATGACCGTGGAGGGAGCCACTATCAACGTAGAGCCCAGGGATACACATCTACTTACACTGACCAGGCATCATCATACGGAATGACAGCACAACTTGCCAACTTCTCATCATGTGCGGACTGCTCTCAATCTCACTCTTTCTCTTTGCTGCCGGCGGCGCTACCCCGCCATCGTCTCACGGTATACTACCGTTTTTAATGTCATGGCAACCGGCGACCCGGGCCGGTACCACGGTCACGGTCACTGACCCGGCTGGTGGCCGGGCACTCTGATTTTTAACTTAACTTTGAGTAAAGCCGGTACTGATCTTTAACTTAACTTTGAGTAAAGCCGGTACTGATCTTTAACTTAACTTTGAGTAAAGACGAGGACTCCCCAGGATTGCTCGCACTGATTTTTAACTTAACTTTGAGTAAAGAGGGACCCGGTCTCTTCTTACTACCAAGATGTCCGGGCCTCGGATTCTCCGACCGGGGCCCCCGGGCCGTCAGGACGGAGTACCGGCGGGACATACCCCGATTTTTTAGCAGTAGTATTGACTTCGGCAGTACCGGTACCTCCGACCGGAATTCCGGGGGGACCGTGAACCGTGAACATTCTTCGGAGCTCCGGGCCAGCGGAAGTGACTCATGGGACAGACAGCCTGTGCTGTAGCGGGGATTTTAACCGCAGTGCCCCTCCAATAAATTTGAAATGTCACTTGAAATTTTCAAATATTTTTTTTATGAATATTTAGAATCTAGCAGGAAAGAACTGCCGCGGGAGTAGTCAATGTCACGTCCCTCTGATGAATGACCAGGTCACGTCCCCTCTATGACTACTGACTAGGTCACGACCCCTTGCCTTCATCAACTTTACAACAGTAAGAGGTCTAAAGGGCAGTTTAAAATGAAATGTAGGAGATCACTGGTACAAATAAAAACTATAACTATACATATTGGTACTAACAAAAGATCAACTCTATAAATGATACAAGGAAGGGGGAAAGTGTGGGGAGAAGGTGATGTAGGTGAAGAGGGAAAGGGCGGTGGTTGAGATCGAAGGAGGAACAAGAGCTTGAGAGGACATGAGATGCTTTCGGAGACTTCAGTCTTTCGGAACAAGTTGGAGCGGAATTTGAAGTGAATTGAGAGGAGACTAGGGTTGGATTGGAAGGAGGGGAACGGGGAGGAAGGGGATGATCAAGGTCGAGACCTTCCGTGACTTGTTGTCTTGCAGGGAAGATGGACAAGGAGAAAGAAGTCGATGGTGCCGATCAGACTAACCAAGATCATATGAAGGAACCTGAAAGCTCCTTCTCCTCATCTGAGCAGCCTGTAGAGAAAAACTTCTTCACCGATGATGAGGGACGGCTTGTGTTTGTGAACCGAATAGTCCGATGCCCCTGTATCTCTCTTTTTCTAGCCATCATCCTCGCCCTAGGTGTTTCTATCATCGCCCTTGCGGTTGCCTTTGGAGGTTCGAACAAGAATCCCTTCACCGACGATCAGGCCCAGTTCGCGTTGAACGACATCAGATCGATCAAGTACGATACTCTGCGACTCGCGTCAGAGGCGGTGTCGGCAGACAGGAACAAAGTGGTTGTTGCAAAGACGCCTCTCAAGACACAATCAACATCAGTCGGAATCTTCTACTGGATTTATGAAGCCAAGACAAGCCAGGGAATCTTTACCAAGGACGCGCTGATGGATATCTACAATGCAGAGACAGAGATCATGAACGACAATCTCTACAAGAACTACTGCCTTAGAGAATACGACAACACCACCGTGTACGAAGAGACCGAGTGCGCCCGTCCCCTGTCGGCTACCGTGATCTTCTTTGCGGAGAAGTGGGACTCGGTTCTCGTCAAGAATGTGACTGCGCGCCTGAAGGATTCGCGACTGGCTGAGCTGTACAAGAGGATAGGTGACGTGCTTGCTGTCTGCTTGCCTGGTTGTCTGACGTCCTGGCAGCTCCTTGCCTTGAGTTTGGGATCAACTGCGCAATAGTGCTGAAAGATGTCTCATCCACGGACGAAGCCGAAGTCAGGAAGCTGTCCAATGACCTGACAAGCATCATGCGGTGGTGGAACGGGAAGAACAAGCAAGTTGTTGGAGATCCAAAGTGAACCACCTCTGCCTTATGCTCCTTCACCCCACTGACTTTGGACCTCATGCAGGGAGATCGCTGAGTTCTGCGCTCTTATCCGACAGTTCCCCACAAGATCTCCATTTGTCGATTTCTACTTCGATGCAAACTTCACTCTAGCAAACCCAACCAGCATGTACTCGCGCTCCCTCTACCGCTTTGGAGGACCTCTCAAGGGCTACAAGTTGGTGGACGGTAAGGAGGGAGACGAGCAAGACAGTGGTATACACGTGCGATCCAGGACCTGCTCATCTGACTTGCGTGCCAGAGCTGAAGAAGTGGATCATCGACAATCATCTCAAGTCGATCGACAAGGCGACTAGCTCGGGCTACAGCAAATTTGTGAATGTCTTCTACTTTATGTCAGCTCTGATCTTCGATGTCTTGATCCGGATCATCCTCTATGATGCCATGAACGCGATCATCAGCATTCTCCTCGTCTTCTTCTACATCTGGTACATGGTGGGTTCAGGCTTTCTCGCGGTCATCGGCATGGTGGAGATTCTCCTCAGTCTCCCGACCGCCTGGTTCTTCGTGAGATGCATCTTCCAGATCAAATACTTCGGAGGGTTGAACATGCTCTGCATCTTCATCGTGTGTGCGATCGGGGCCGATGACATCTTCGTCTTCATGGACGCATACAACCAGTCCAAGGTGAAGGGGCGACATGTCAACAAGGACATGGCCACGAGGATGAGCTGGGTGTACAGGAAGTCCGGTCTCGCCATGCTCATCACGTCTGCCACCACTTGTGCTGCCTTCCTCTGCTGCCTCTCCTCCCCCATCGCAGGCACTCAGAGCTTCGGCATTTTCGCTGCTTTTGTTATCCTGGCTGACTATCTCTATGTTATGAGCATGTGAGTTTGTCTGCTCGCAGCGTGTCTTGTCCTGATGTCTCCTCGCAGTTTTTGCACAGCTGTCGTCGTCTATCATGATTACTTCGAGAAGCCGCCCTTGTGCCAGTTGCCGGGATGCTGCGGATGTTGCGTCAAGGATTGCTCGAGGATCGAGACGAGCTCGACTGTGCTTGCTCGGCAGAACAGCCACGAGGACGGAAGGGAGTCGGAAGCCGAGGACAAGATCACAGTCTTCTTCTCCACCACCTTCGCCAACCTCATCCTGGACTACAGGTCAAGGATCGCCATCGCTCTTGTCCTGATCGGCTGGCTGATCCCAGCGGTGATCTACACGACCAAGTTGACCCCCACGACCAAGACGGAGCAGTTCCTGAAGGACAGCCATCCCCTGCAGAAGTCCATCACCATCCTAAACGAGAAGTTTCCTACCTCTACGCAAGACCGCGGGTTGGACGTGTTCTACGCGTGGGGGCTGGAAGACATCAGCAGGAGTGGAGTGAACCAGCTGCTCGACGACAAGTTCCTGGGAGAAGCGAAGTTCGCTCCCTCGTGGACGTTCACCCCCGCATGCCAGCAGAAGATCTTCGAGGTCTGCCAGCGTGTCTTGCAGTCACAGGACCTGAGCGACCTGATCAAGCTCAAGGACGATGGCACCCCGTCTCACCGCTGCTTCCTCTATGAGTGGAAGGATGTGATAGACAAGGAGGGCTGGAAGAACTCGCAGGGATGGGTGGACACAAATCAGGTGGACGAGAAGATGCAGAAGTTCCTGGCGATGCCTACGAAGAAGTCGAAGAGCAACCAGCTAGTGCTGGACTACTACAACGAGCTGGGAGCTGATCAGCTCGGGTTCGACGGGAAGAAGCTCAAGTATGTGGCCATCTCCGTGGAAGCGAAGCACCTGGACCGATGGAACAACCCGTCTGAAGCCTATACGCGCAAATACTACGACTGGTTCAACAATCTCGGGGACGAGTTCAACAAGATAGCTGAGGCTGAGTGCGGGAAGGTGACAATGACGGACATGGACCAGAAGTTCATCTTCATGAACAACCAGATGATCTACCGCACGTCAGCCATCCAAGGAGCAGGCATCGGAGTTGTCATAGCCTTCGGCGTGCTGGTCCTAGCTACCCGATCTCTCCTCATCTCCGTGCTGTCCTGCTTGTCGATCCTCGCGACTATCGTCTCCGTGATCGGCCTGACAACAATGATGGGATGGCAGCTCGGAACGATTCAGGCGATTCTCTTCTCTATCCTGGCAGGCTTCAGTGTGGACTACGTCGTGCACTTGGCGCATTCCTATGCCACCTGCAGCGGGACAAGAGAGGAGCGCATTCGAAAGGCCTTCGCAGAGATGGGTTCTCCTGTGCTGAGCGGTGTTTTTCTTCACCTGTGCTCACCGTGCCATCGCTGATCCGAGAAACTTTACAGGCATGCTCACGTCAGTCCTGGCCTCCATCCCCCTCTTCCTCTGCCAAGTCGGTGAGTGAAGCCCATTCCTCTCTTCCTCCCCTTTCTCAACCCTCCTGCAGTCTTCTTCTCAGTCTTCGGCACCTTCCTGTGCTTCACCATCCTCTTCTCCTGGATTTTCGCCAACTTTGGGTTCATGTGAGTGCTCTGTCCTGCCGCTCCTCCTCGGCTCACGACCCTCCTCTCCTGCAGGAGCATCATGGCGACCATCGGGCCGCAGACTACGGACAAGAAGGAAGAATCGACGACAGACTTGGACAGAGGATCCAACTATCCGGTCACCACTAGTGCTTGATTGCGTCTTGAGCTGTTTGAGCTCCCCACGTCATCAAGTGAACGTCGAGGTACAGGTTCCCGTCGGAGAGCCCCAGGAGTTTTGAGAAGCCTCGACGAAGCAGCTGTGGGGAGCCGGAGTTTGAGTGTAACTCAACCATCGAGTCTTGCGGTTGAGATGAAATGCTGTAATTTTTTGTTTGAATACTTTACAATGAAAACGACACCTGTTAACTGACCAAGTCAAGCAATGCTGGTGTTGACATGTAAGGAAAGTAATAAGTCATATCGTTTATTCTAGTGTTAATGTTCTCTACTACTCATTTACTTCTTTGTGGCCTTCTTGGCGTCCTTGTGAGCAGCCGGCTTGTGCTTCTTGTCCGCCAACTTCTTCTCTGCGTTGTGCTTCTGCTCGTGCTTGCTCTTGAGGAATTCAAACTGGTAAACGAAGTCAGCACCCCAAAGTCACGATGGTAAAGCATGTCCCCCCAGCTTTCATAATAGCATCTGAAAGAAAGGAAGACGTTTTTGATTCTTTATGTAGGAAGCATGACAGATCAGTGAGTGTCTTCTTTGTGGAGTAGATACCAGAAAGCAAGCAGCAATGCATGACAGACTTTGTTATGCGTATGGTTTCTGCATTCGAGACACGCTCTTATAATTGATCATATGCTATCGAACGATACAACAATGCACACCCATGTCCTTCGTCCTCCTCCTCCTCCTTTCTTACCATGGATGCTGAGGAGCGCTGTGCTACGATTACGAATCCCCTGGTTTTATAATACTGTTTCGGTTCCCAAAAAAAAAATAACCCCCACCCCCTAAATAACCACCCTAAATGCATCATGACCCCCATACCCCATGGTTCAAATGACCCCACCCATATATTGATGTCATAATTGGTGTTTCTGGAAATAAGTAGGTGGGGTGGTGATATGAGGGGTTCATCTTCCCCAATCGGAGTACCTAACTCATGTATAGCCACTCCTGAATTGATGACCCACCCTGACACATCACCTCAATTCGTACAACCGGGTACATTTACTGCAAATATACCGGTATTCTATCAATATTTATATTGATACCCCTACAAGAATAGACCCCACCTCGTGAATGGACACGACTCTTCACCAAAGGTCGTGTCGACCCATTGAAGCACCCGATGACCCCTGGTTGGTCATATGGACCCCTTCGAAGTCAGCACCAAGGTCAACATACAGGGGTACAGAACTGCTACAACCCTACCCCCACCCATTATTTACAACCACCCCTTGTTGCGGCATTCCTCAAAAGAACTTCGTTTCGATCGTGAGGAAAAACGAAATTAATTGAAAAAGTTTTGAAAGTTTCCAACTGCCAAGTTTTGAAACTTCACTGCGTACAAACTTCCGAGGCTTCCGAACTTCAAGTTCGGAAGTTGAACCGGCGGCCCGGCCCGGCCGGGCGCCGCCGCAGCCGGCCCGCCCGGCCGCCATTCCGAAGGCCGCGGGCCGGGGCCCGGGACTCGCCGTGAGTCTCGGTACGGTACCGGGTGTCACTGTGCCACTGAGTGAGTCCGGGCCATGGAGCGGTTCAGTGCCACTTGAACACGGAAGCTACGGTAGTACCCGACGGACTGAATGACGGAATACAAGTTTGTTGGACTTGTACTAGTCCAAAGTCACGCAGACATCACATCGACCTCAGTTGTAACAAGACAGTTTTTGCTCAAGACCGAGTTTAATGCACACAAAAACAGAATTGAGGAGCACTTGAGAGATAGACTGTATGCTAGGATGTGAAACCCAAGCATCCAGACATGAGAGGACCTTAACAAGACGGCTAGGAAGGTCCCCTCTTCATCCCATGTACTACATGCCGCCTCGCCACGTAAGTCGTCTTGGTTTACAGGAGAGTTTTTGTTAACTCGGCGCTATCTGACTGGCACGGCTGGCATACGTTCCATCACTGAAAGGCTGGCATACGTTCCATCCTCTCCGAGGCTCGTAGGGAAGAGAACCCCGGCGTCCTCGGCCAGTTGCATCCACAAGACTCACCGGTCCTCTTCAGCTTGTAGACCCGGCACCACGGGGACACGGTTCCTGCAACAAAGACCTCAGGCCCAAAGGGGTCCTTTTCAGCAGATCACACCGGCTGGCATACGTTCCATCCTCTCCGAGGCTCGTAGGGAAGAGAACCCCGGCGTCCTCGGCGGACTCGGTGTCACCGAGTCCTCGCCGGCGGCCGCGGCGCCCGGCCCAGAGCACCGCGGCGGCACTGAGCCCCGGGAGTCACGGTCGGAGCGCTCGCCAGCCTGGCAGTGACCGTACTGAGTCGGCGTCTGATCGGCCACGGTTCAACACGGTCACCGGGCTGATTTTTAACTTAACTTTCGGCGGAGTAAAGAAGGCCCGGTTGATCGGATAGTAAAGTTTAAATCTGCGGCCGGGGCCCGGAGGCCGGCGCGGCCGCGAGACTCAACACAACCGTAGGTAGTGTAGTGCGAAACCTGGAGCGCAATGCTCTATTCTCGGCATAATGCGGAGGGCAACGGCGGAAGGAAGCTGCTGCTACTTTTTGCCGCCTTGCTCCTCATGACGGCTGTACTGACAGTCTCCTTGTATATCTCAGATCCATCCTCCTCCTCCTCCTCCTCCTCCATCTCCTCCATCTCCTCTTCCGCTACTTTTTCCCTCCTTCAGAAAAACCTTTGGGATTCGCGCGCAGGCCTTCATGTGCTGCTGAAAGCAGTCACGGCAGCCAAGGCCATCCTCATGCAGATGCGAACTGAGAGGGAAGGCAAACCCCTATCAAGAAACGCAACGGTCGCAGGCTTCAAAGCAGACCAGCAGACCAGCAAGAATGTAACGCATGAACTCAGCGCAAAACTGGACAGGCATGGCAGTTTTTTTCATTGCCGTACCAACCCCCCATTCTGATCTTCTTCCCTTTGCAGGACCGCCAAGCTGAATAAATCGAATGCCAAGAAGAAGAGCATTGCGGTGTTGGGGCAAAGACGCCAAGAGCAAGTGCAGTCCTTGCTAGCAGAAGAGCGAGCAATTCGGGCGGAGAAGCAGGGTCTCAACGCAGAACTGGCGCGCATCCACCTGAAGTTGAAAGCGCTGGTAGACAGTGGAGACAAGAATTTGCAGCCGGTGGCCATGCACTCTCAGAGCGAGGGCGGCAAGGAGGACTCCCAGCGACCTGCGAACTTTGTTCTGACTATGGGAACCCATGGCTCGCAGCTCGTGGACTCGAGGCCGATTTCATCTTCTGATGTTGACATGTATGTTTGGATCATGATCAAATTTTGATCTGAATGCGTTTGTAGCACTGGAACCGCTCCGTACTGGGCTGTCGACGTGCCTGGGAAGCAACAGAGGGAAGCAGAACTTGAGGGGAAGGATAGTCTGTTGAACAGAATCTCGCCGGAGCTCAGGAAGAATTTCCGACAGAGGATGATCGATCTACTAGCTGAGAGAGCAAAGAGCCACAAGAGTGACTCGGTTGATCATGCAGCAGCCTCGACTCGCTCGCGTGACTTTAGTTGTGGCAGGCTGCGTTGAACCAGCTCGCTGCGAGCATGAAGCGGATCTCTTCTCATTCTGCTTCCCCAGCAAGGATCTTAGAAGGGTATGAACTGAAGATTGTCTTGTGAAAGCTCGTTTGACTCTCCTTGCCACCGAAGGTCGAAGCACCATATGTGGTCTGGTTACGGCAAAGTACCGCCATGGGACCAGAAATCGTTCTCAAAGCAACAGGTGAACGTCAAGAGTGCCTGGGATCTTGTTCGCCGTCATTGTCGATGTGCTTGTTGCGAATGCTCTGCTTGCATGAGTCAGGTTGTCTGAGGACAAGGCTGACTTGATCCCATTGAAGGTGCTAGAGACAACCGCCGACAATTCCGCCGATGCGTCGAGCGATCCTCTGAACGCGAACGATTTCTACAATCGAGAGATGAAAGAGGATGTCGAGCGCAAGGAGCACTCGTTCCATGCCTTCGAGAAGTCTCTGCATTACAACTCCAACCTCTATTAATCTCCGAGGCATCACTTTCTTGTGTGATTTCTGTTTTATTTGTAAATAGTACACTCATGAACTTCGGAACTCAAGGCCAGCAGTCAAATCCTCGGACAACTTCGCGGCTGTTAGCCTGCCTTCCACACTGGGCCGCGGCTCAGTTATATATCACTATAGTACAAACGGTAAGTAACGGCCGCAACATCGTGTAGAGGTCAATAGTTTTGAAAGGCGGCGGGAGCAGGAGCATGCAGGAATCCGTAGAGGGTACGGGGAACAATGAAGGGAGAAGGGGAGGGAAAGGGGTGGGGGGGGTGGGGGGGTTTGATGATGAGAGGGTGAGAGAGAGGGAGGAGGAAGACCTGAAGGAAGAAGAGGAAGGGCGCTAGCGAACTTCGGAGGAGAGGAGGTGAGTGCGAGGTACAGAGGGGGTTGAAGATTGAGAGGTGGGAGAACGGACTTGAAGTTTCTTTTAGAGAGATTCAATCCATTGTTTCCTTGCCAAGGTAACAACTGGTCATCTGACGTTGGGCTTCAGTGCCCGAAGCTACCGCCATGAACGATGCTTGCTTCCCCGTCAACGATGGCACGTTGATGGGACCAGACCTTCTCAACAACCGCCTGCTCCTCAGGGTCCATCTCAGGGAATCTTCACATTCGGAAACGTTTGCGGTCAACGCCGATCACTTCCGGGGTGAGGACATGCAAAGGCTGGTGAACATCCTCTGTGAGCAGATGAAGATACCTCGAGAGGAGGCGTCAACCTATGCACTGCAGATCAGCGATGGGGTTAGCCCTGATGTGTGAAAGCCACGAGAACGTGATGGTTGTGTTCCAGACCAACAAGGTGGTTGAGAGCTTTGAGCTGATTGAAGACATGATGGAGCTTGACCTCGTCAAATGTCTTCTCTTCTTCTCTCTCTGCGCCGAATCACCCTAACCAGACAATCAGGTTATCGTCAAGATGGCCTGTTTGCTTCGCACGTGCAGAAACCTGAACACAATGGTCTGAGCGTGGACCGAGTAGATGAGGAAAGTGAGGCAGATCTGAGCGATCCAACAAGCACCAGCAACGACGTCGCGAGCAGGCGGCAAATCTTGCTCGACACGGGTTTGAAGGAAAGACAAGGCGGAATGAGATGGTGTCCTTGTCACAATGCCCAGCAGGTTAGGGACATTTCAGATCGTTTCAACCAGATGCTCATGGCGGAGACGGACGAGCTGCGTCTACAGCTGGATATCGTTCAAGCTTCCGTGCAAGCCCGGGTCTGATCCGCACCTTAACCGACGTGCGGGCTGAAGCTGATAGCAGGTGGAGACTGAAACTCGCCGGATACTGGCTGAGCTTCTGGAAGAGGACGAGGTTGTTTCGCTGTTGGTGTGTGTGCGTGCTGATGGGTTCGTTTGAAGCACCTGCAACATGGCATCGTTGAAAGGTACCTGACGCGTAACGCTTGTGCCCGCGTTCATGGCTTGTGCCAGGGAAGGAGCGAAACCGGGGCCTCACCGCAACATGTCGGAGAGAGACGGGGGAAAGGACATGGTAGTTCAAGGAAGTAGCTGGTGTATGCGGTATTGAACATGTTGGTAGGAGATTTGGCTCTACCAGTTGGTCATGCCAGTCATCAAGGTTCTGGGGCGGGCATCTTACCGTTGCAATCTCAACCGTTGCAGATGGAGATGGACAACATCAAGGAGAGGCTCTGGACTCTTGCCAACCGTGACTTCGAGATGACGAGCAGTGTAGAGAGAGGCTCAGGTTACCGCAGCTGTTCTGAAACCCAACCTGTCCGAGAAGAAAGTCCCGTGTGAATTCTGGCGTTTTGCAGAAATCAGGAAGTCCCACGTGACGACACCGAAAACGCCGCGGCAGACTGTCTTGCCCAAGAGCTTTCCTCACAGCAGGTGCCTTTGATCGACTACTTCTGTCTCTTGATCCATCCCAGACTCGGAGGCGAAGACACTGCGATGTCACGGTCCCCCCTTCTCTGTATCCTTCCCTTGCCTGCTAGATACCCTTGGTGACTGCCTTTGGCAGCTGCTGGGACCGAAGGCTGTCAAACGAGCGGTTCTTTCCTTGTTTGGTTGGCTTACGTCCTTATCTCCTCCCCTTCGCAGGTGAAGGAATTCTCAGCTGGGCCAAGAGCTTGAGGATCAGGACCCCGAGGGCGGAGCATCACAGATCGCCGAGGCGACTGTTCGATTCCCGCGGGGATGCAACCCAAGACAGCCTGAGAGGGTCCAAGAGCAGAAGCTCGTCGGGATTGGAGCGAGTGCGAAGGAGTGTCGCAGGTAGGAGGGATGGAAGAGGGACTGACGCCTGACGACTGGTTGCCTGCAGAGCCCTCGATAGAGGAAATGCACAGGAGGGAGGACGGATGGAAAACTCCAGATCGGTAGGTCTGCGATTGGGCCGGCGAAGTTGGCTGACCACTCTGCCTGCAGGAGATCGCAACAGAACGCCACTGACCAGGAGAACTGTAACCTAACTTCTCTGTGCTCGCTCAAGTTCACCCTTGTCAAAGTTTCCGCCAACTGGAGGGTGATCGACTCGGAAGAAGCAGCGCGCAAGCAGAATCTGGAAGACGTTGTGGCGATCCTGCACATAGATCCTGACTATGCACAGCACATGCCCGGGTGCGCATTTCTAGCTAGTCTTCCTTGTCACTGACTTGTCTTGGAAGCCCCATGAGGGAGAGAGCTCTGAGCCTCCTTAGGAAATCCCTTCCAGAAAACGTCACGATGACTCCTCACGTCCGATGGATTTCTGTGCTTCTTGTACTGATTGCTGTTTGTGACAGACTACACACGCACTTTTTACCGCAACTCTTCGATCGTAACTAATTCAAGTATGTTACAATGAAATGGGCCTGATAATACAATGATTTGTTGAATTTGCAGACAACATTGTGTTGATATTCACATAACAGTCGCTGCAAAGAGCGACCGCTGCGAAAAGAAGGGAGCTTCTGTCTGTACAGTCCCTACCATCGGTGCTGGAGCAAAGTCACATTGCATAACGCTAAAACATTTGGAGCCAACCTGCTTGTGTCGTGAAGAACCCGTTGATCTTGCTCTGAGATTGGTCTTCCTCCATCTCATCTGCTTCCCTGTAGAGACAAGTGAGTTCTTCCTCAGTAACCTATGAGGCAACCATTCAAAACTCTCGCCCTGTGTTTCTATGATCTTCTTGGTCGTTGACCAGCTAAACCTTACGAGGTCTGGGTAGCCGAAAACCTGCGGCTCTCCGGGTCAACAGAAGTTTGCAAGGGGCAACTGCTCAGAGTACAGGATCACAGTTGCTCTCCATCCATACTTTGGTGAATTCATCTGAGAAAATTTCAAATCGCAAGGACATGATTGGATGTCGGTATTGAAAACCTGATGGGTATCCTGATCCATAGTCTGTGGAAAACGAAACCCCCGTCTCCTTAAATTGCCAATCTCTCACACACCGATCGCGCGTGACTTTAGCGCAGATCGAGGCTGCACTGACGACAGGAAACAAGCTATCTGCCTTCTTTCGTACAGCAAACTCAATTGAGGGGAAAAGACTGCTCAGCTTCGATTCATAGCGTTCTGGATCGCCAACGGTATCCACGAACACCTGGAGGACCTCTCAGCAAGCTCATGGGATAGAGGACAAGGATGTTGCCTTCTTAAGGTTGAAGTTCGCTGCCAACACCTTTCTGATCATCCCTATAGCTGTATCGTGCGAGATTGCGTTGAGATTGTACGGGGCTCTAAGACAATGTGAGGATAAGACACGAGACTAGACGCCTGTCACCTTTGAAGCATACTCCCAGACAGCTGCTTCGCTGATAAGACCTCCACCAGCCACCCAAGAACATTGCTCTCCTTGATCCTTTCAAACAGCACTTCGCGCTTCTCCTCCGTCAAGGTCTTGGAGTCGGCAAACCCCATCTCCTTGAGCTCATTGTTTCGCTTCGAGCAGATAATGCAAGCACCATAGACCTGAGCTCTCGGCGTCAACCCTTCTCATGGCTGGCTCGATCACAAGCACTCCTTACCATAGGTCCGATCACTGGCCCTCGACCTGCTTCGTCAATCCCCATCTCCCATTCTTCATCCTACACACAGCATGATTACGCAGTGATGCATATGAGATCATTGAATCCTATTTTTTGACAAGTATATTCCTTCACTATATTCGTCATGTCTAGTCTCACTTACGATTGCTAATCGTCATCCTATCACTGTACCGTTCTCTTTCCCACGCCCAACGGTACCCTCACCATTACCCTCACCATATCCCTTCCCTCCTCCCCCTCCCCCCCTCCTCCTCCTCTCCTCCTCCTCCTCCCCTCCCCCTCCTCCTCCTCTCTCCTCCTCCTTCTCTCCTCCTCCTCCTCCTCCTCCTCCTTCTCTCCTCCTCCTCCTCCTCCTCCTCCTTCTCTCCTCCTCCTCCTCCTCCTCCCTCTCTCCCCTCTTCTCTCCCACCTTGCCGTCGATGAGCCCCTCCATGTTTCCCGCCAAATGCGCGTCCTACCTACCCTAGTGGACTCATTCAGAAGGGAAGCCTTTTGTTTCCCACCATGCTTAGGAGAAAAAGGGGGTAGGGGTACCCACCACTACCCCTAGAATATTAGATTATCTGGTTTGTGGCCTTGATATAAAGCTACTAAGTGTTTTTATTTATGACTTTTGTACCATTTTTGTACTGCATTTCATGTTTCGTATATTATTAAAACTATTTAGATTATATTTGAACCGCCTTCAGAATCTTGGTAATAATCATAAAACCAGGTTGTAAAATCAGTAGGGCTGTCCAACGGTCCAACTAGGGGAGGCAGCAGGGAGCAGGAGAGGTTCAGTGAGGAGAGAGCGAGGAGAACTATGCACGCAAGAGGAGGAGGAAAGGATACTTACGATCTGAGGGAAGATACGATGCCCGAGCCGAAGTTTGTTAAGCAGGCGTGTTAGGCATGATAGCTGCATGACAGGAGAGAACTTGGGGGGGATCCGACATTTGTGTACAGAAATCCAGTGTGTCACTAGCGGTTTTGTTTCATCATGCAGGGCAAGAGGGAGAAACGGAGAATCTGGCGAAATAATGGGATCAGTCGGATGGAAGAGATCCCTCGCTCACCAAGAGCCACGGGCAACAGGGGGAATGCACAGGAAAACATCCAATCCGCCGAGGTCGAGGAGGACGATAGCTGTAGATTGCTGCAGGGGAACAGCGATGAGGATCAACACAGCAATCGTCATGTTGACCAGCACGAGATGGTCGACGACGTTCATCGTCTCTTCCCGTCGCAAACTGTTCAACAGGCCGCTGATCGACCCGCTTCAACGTCAAAGGTGCCTCGAGACTGTGAGGAAGAGAACAACAACGTGAACAGCATGAAAGCTGCTTCTCTGCCTCCATCGACACCTCAGCATCAGGTCCATCAGCCTATCATCATCGAGAAGGTCAAAGAAGCTCTTTCTCAAAGGTTCAAATCCGCCCGTAAGGCATTTGCTTTCTTCGACCTCAAAGGGGCGGGGAAAGTTTCGCCTAAAGATTTCAAGTCAGCTCTTGATGAGCTGGGGATTAAAGTTGACTCGAACTCATTGAAAGAGATTTACAAGAGAATAGTCAGAAACGGATTCATACACTCGCAGGAGTTTCTCTCAGCTTTCTCGTGGAATTCAATTCAAAGTGATGACAGACAAGCCAAATCTGAGGATATTCCAAGGTGATTTTCCCATCGTTATCTCCGTCCTCCTCCTCCTCCTTATCACTATCATCATCATCATCATCATCATCGCCACCACCACCATCATCATCATTATCATCATCATCGCCATCATCAGCGTGACAAAAACATGACTTTTCATTTTAGTGCTCAAAAGTCACTGGAGAAGTCAAAGAAGTCTCAGAGCTCCTTGGATCAACGATGCCGTCAGCTTTATGAGGCCTCCGCGTACCAGGCATGTCAACCTTGTTGTTGCGAACGTTCTGTGTTGACGATGTACCTCAGGCTCTCGGCAAGAGTGCCGGTCACAGTTTGAAGCAGCCATGGGGTACAGACAAGAATCCTCTGTCGAACAGCTCCAAGGCGAGGATGAAGACGAAGCAGAGCTCGCGATCGTTGGGGAGAAGTGTACATGACCAAGGAAGTGAGGGAGGGAAGACGCTTGAAGGGGACAACGGTCTGCAGTATGATGCGAACCAGGTTCTAAAGCTCCGTGGGACCTCAGTGGGCTCGAAAGAAGCGAGAGAGATTGTTCTTCAGCTGCAGAACAACAAGCTGCTCTCAGTGCTGGACATGTCAGACAGCTCTATCTCGGTCGCTGCAGCCAGCATCATCACCAAGGCCTTGGTCGCTGACCCCAGCCTGTCCGAGAGGGTTTCCTCCATCGTCATGTCAAGATCTCCTGCTGGGGACCAAGTGGCTGAGAAGATGTGGAGCTGTCTGGCCAACACCAAGGTTGTGGCGCTCGACATGCAGGTACGGATGATGAAGCTTGACATGTAACTGTCTACTGACTTGACTGTTCGCCGTTGCTTCACGGAGCAGAGCACGCTGCTCTCGCCTTTCTCAGGTCGTGTCCACTGCCGAGTTGTCACTCTGCCCCTCATCTAGTCGCTTGCTGACAGGCGCATCTCTGGCGAAAGTGCTGAAGGAGAGCGCGAGTTTGAGCCACCTGCACCTCGGGGGGAACAGGTCTGCCATGTCCTCGTGCAGGTCTCGCTGATCTCGTCGCAGTCTGCTGTCGACGGGGGTCGAGGCTCTTGCTAGATCCCTCCCTCACGCCGCGAGCCTCGAGTGTCTGCACCTGGAGGGGAACGGGATCGATGACAACGGCGCGAGGGCGTTGGCTGAGGGTGAGGGGAGGGCAGGCTGGCTCGCGTTGTGCTCCGCTGAGTGGTGTCTGGTCAGTGTTGGGGACGACGAGGATCTCGCATCTGTTCCTGGCGAGCAACGAGATCTCAAGCATCGGGGCCACCATCCTGGTAGAGGCCATCAAGAAGCGAGAATCCGCTCCACAGGTTTCTTCTCCCCATCCTTATCTCGCTCCTCTTCTTCCGTCCTTGCCGCCGCCGCCTCATACTCCTCCTTGCGCTTTCCTCCCCTTTCTCCATCTCCTGCTGCTGCTGCTGCTGCTGCTGCTGTGTTCAGGTCAATCACTCAGCTTCCACAGCCGATATCAAGAATTGATCTCTCGCAGAATCCAATCTCGGATCCTGACAAAGGTCTCCAGCTCTGTTCGCTTTCTATCTCCTCACCACTTCTCTTCTCTTCGCAGAGCTCCTTGCACTTGAGAGCGGTGGCAAACTTTTGTTCGGCAGCAGCGCCAAATCTGCTCCTCTCGTCTCTTACTTTCAAGACGGGCCAGTCCCTAGTTGTAAATAATACCTGCTATTGTACCTAGACATGTCCCTGAACTGACGCGTCAAGTCTTGTACGTCAATCTCCTATCTGATGACTTGTACGTCAATCTCCTATCTGATGAGATCTTGTACGTAAATCTTGTATCGTCACAGCAAGTCAATGATTGGAGCCCGGGCTGCCTTATGGGCCCGATCGCACTCCGACAAATTCAAACTGGCGTGTACAAATTGACGGTGGTGTAATTTAAGGCATAGAGGCATCTATGCCTTAAATTTAGCCAATTCGCTAACTAAATCTTCAGAGTCGCAATACGCAGGTTCACTTCCTGACCCTTCCCATGGTTGTGGGTTTCGTAGCGCCATGCGTACTCGGAGTGATGGTGATCGTTGCCGTCGCGTTCCTCGCGCCATCAGGTCAGCAGCGCATGTTGACATGGCTTGTCTTGATGGGTCTCTCTCCTTGATCTCTGTCGAATCCTTGTTATGAGGTGCACGCTTGTGTTGCTGCGCAGCTCGTTGCTGTTTGTTGGCCCTCCATTTTCGGTCCGTTTTGAGCGAGAATATTGCAAGTCGTCAATGATCAGTCTCCTGCTTACTCCTGCTTATCCTCGTCGTATTCCCTTCCCCCACCCCCCCTCTGCTCCTCCTCCTGATCTTCACTCCCTCCTCCTCCTCAGTCCACTTCTTCTGAACCTGTTGCTCATCTGCATCTCGTTTACCCTTGACATTTCCTGATGCTTCTGCACGCAGGAACTATCGTCGTTGCAAACCTTCAGAACGAGTGAGTGACCTCCCCCGAAATCTGCAACCCAAACTCAACAAACATGTTTTATCTCCCCATCGGATGATATGCATCGCTGTGGTCCCTCCTCACATGCTTGCAGGGAATCGGACAAGCAGCGAGCTGGACAAGGAGATGGTCGAAGAAAACAAGACTGACACAAGGAGTTGATGGTGTCGGGCATGATAAGTCACACTGACTGAAAAGTTTCTGTTGGAACTTTGTACAAAGCTAGATAACAAACATCTACATGTCTACATTTCCATCCTCTCCTGTCTATCTCTGCATCTCGTCTCCTCCTCCCAACTCTCACCACAGGAAGCCAGTGGGAGGAGCCATCTTGCTGACCAGTGTCATGGGAACTACTGCAGCGTCAGTGATCAAGGCAAAGAGCTCCTGTACAAGACCTTGTTCACCTTCCTCCATGTGCTCCAACCTGCAGCAGCAAGTCATTCCGAGGAGGAGCGTGACAAGCTCAGGTCTTACCCTGCCTGCCCGTCCTCGTGCTGGGACGGTGAACCCGTCGCTTCCGCTCTCTTGATCACCACGAGCTCCTGCGGCCAGTCTCAACATGGGATATTTCGAGGGGGTTCACATGTCGCTACCTTGTACTTCTGGTCCAGAGGATGCTCCCACTGACTTATCTTCGTCTTGTTGTTGAAGTAGTACACCTTCTCCCCGTCACTCACATCGCAAGCTCGACTGACTTCACCTCGCCCTTCTTGTTCGTGTGCTGAGTGTAGTCCTCAGGCAGCTCAGCTGCTACACCTGAACGCAACGATCGGCAGACAGTCAGGATCTCATCCTCGTCCTCGTCCTCGTCCTCGTCCTCGTCCTCGTCCTCGTCCTCGTTTTCTATTTCCTTCTTGTCCTCTCCGTTCCAACAACCCGCCTTCCTCCTCCACCTTCTTCGGCGATCCAAAGGAGATGGGGCTCGGTGGTAGGATCAATCCCGATATAGAGGGCGTACTCGAGGATCTGCTTGGGATCTGACAGGTGAAAGTGAGAGGTGACGAGGAGGAGGAGAGGAAGGAGGCAACGTGCTCAGAGATGATGATGATGGTGATAGTGATGATGAGAGAGGATATGGAAACAGATCAAAGAGGGAGACACAGGAAGAGGAAGAGGAGGAGGAGGAGGTGGTGGTGGTGGTGGTGGTGGAGCAGGAGCACCGAGGCCGTTGAGCGTCATAGTTGTCGTCATGTCAGTTGATGAGTTGACATCGTCCTGCATCTCTTTTCACCCCTTGAAGCGCACACACTACGAGCTCACCTTGCCCACCATGGCGTCAAGCAGAAGGTTGCTTCCTCCCTTGGACTTCTCCTTCTGGAGGAGTGGAGGATGAGCTTCAGAACTTTCACGATCTTTCTTCCCCTCCTGCCTCTCTTCTTCTCTTCCCGACCCCTGTATCCTGCTCCTGCTCCTGCTCCTGCTCCTGCTCCTGCTCCTGCTCCTGCTCCTCCTGCTCCTTCCTCCAACTCTCCACAACTTCTCGTCCTTGTTCTGCTTACCAGCAGCTCGAAGGCCTCGTCCTCCTCTGTGTCGTAGTCCTCAGGACGATCCCACTGCGCTGCGATCAGCTCATTGAGTAGCAGAGGCTCTCTACCTGAGTCGCCTTGGTGGTGGTGTGGTAGAAGTAGATTTCGTTGGTGCTGCCGGGTGGTCGTCAGTCACTGGTCAAGTAGAACTGAAGAGCAAGGAGGAGAGGAGGAGGGAGGAGAGGAGGAGAGGAGGAGAGGAGGAGGGGAGGAGAGGAGGGGAGGAGGAGAGGAGGAGGAAGGAAGTTGGAGGATGAAGGAGGGAGGAAGAAGAAGAAACAATAGGGCAGCAAGAAGCCCCACTTTGGATCGAGTGCTTTTCTCCAAATGCTCTTGCTGGGCATCGAGAAATTCTTCTTTGCGCTGCTCATGCTGTAGCTGTCCATCCTTGGCGTG
This sequence comes from Guillardia theta CCMP2712, assembly GCF_000315625.1. Lineage (NCBI taxonomy): Eukaryota > Cryptophyceae > Pyrenomonadales > Geminigeraceae > Guillardia > Guillardia theta. The sequence goes on from NW_005434639.1 coordinate 527,023, forward strand.
GTCACACTCGCATCCTTGTAGATCAATGATCAGAATAACGAAAGATAGGAGGAGAAGCTTCGTGGCAGTAAAGAGGAGGAGGAGGAGGAGGAGATTGGAGTAAGGATGAACGCGACAAGGAGGAGAAAGGCAAGGAGGAGGGAGCTAGAGGAGGTGATGGTGAAGGAGGGGTCCACCGATTCGTTCTGAGCTGTCAAGATCTCCTCCTGGAGTTCATTGAGCGCTTGCAGCATCGCTTCCGCCTCCTGCTGGAGAGATGAAACATGCAGGAGAGAAGGCAGAGAGAGAAGGGAGGGAGAAGGGGAGGGGCAAGAAGGAAGGAGAGGAGAGCAGGAAAATCTCTCGAGGATGAAGATTATGTACAGCTTCCTCGTATGCTTGTCTGGCGATGATGACAGCTGCCAGCGCCTCTGAAAGCTCCTCCGCCTTCAAGTGGTCGACAGCCTACAGGAAGGTGAAGGGAGGAGGAGGAGGAGGAGGAGGAGGAGGAGGAGGAGGAGAGGAGGGATACAGAGAGATAAGAAGAAGGAGGCAGAGGAGGAGAGGAGGGAGGAGGGAGGAGAAGGACGAAGAGGAGGAAAGTGAGTAAAGA